>NW_015642899.1:118642-122259 GCF_001515625.1 Sinocyclocheilus rhinocerous | reverse complement strand
AATGCTCAGACTTTTAGTTGACTAAAACTTGACTAGACTAAAAAGAGTATGAACGTGACTAAAACTAATAAAAACTAAAATGACAGTTTCACACAAAGACTAGACTAAAACTAAAATTAAAACATGCCGCCAAAAACAACACTACCAGCAGGTGGCAATATAATCTCAACTGTAAAGCCATGTTGGCCAATTAGAAGCCTGAAAAAGTTTCCAGTAGGTGGAGATAACAGCGCAGGCTCCGACGTCACAAGCCAATTTTTTTTTTTAATCTTCACCCTGGCAGGCGTTTTCAAAAATGTTCGGTGTCAGTGACCTGGTGCTGCATTTGCATGTGGACAAACGGCCAAACCGTGTAGAAAAATCTGTGTTTTAAAAATAACCGCATTTGTGGGGACAGGGCCTGAGAGACGGTAAACTTTAGCCGCATTCATCGTGAAACTTGCTAACTAGCACATTATCAGGAAAGGCCATTTGCAAAGATTCATTAAAAAAACCTTATACTCACTTCTTCTGAAGGTGAAGCTGGATCACGAATGATTTGCACGAAGATATACGCATTTAGGTAGATTGGGGGTGCATTCCCTTCAGAAACAAATGTGATCCACTGCGTCTTCAGCGGCTCAGATGTCGGGAGTAAATGACACTAGATTCACACTACAATTTTACTATCTTCCTTTTTGTTTAGTCGTCTATTATCTATTAGCAGTGCATATTCATTTATTGGTATCATTACTAGTTGCTGTATTTACTCTTGCATATCTATTGTAATAAATTTAATTAATCTTATTACAACTGTGTCTTCTTTGTGTTGATGATCCAAAGTTCTACTAAATATCTGAATTCCCACTAATCTTTAAGATAAATCAGTTGACCAGCTTCCTCCAGTTTGTTAATCTAAAAAATGGTTGAACAACATGTGGTACCACTCCCATATTGACAAATTAACAGTGCTTGACTGGTGTTCTGAACTGAGTAAGGTGGGAATTGTCATCTGATATACTCATAACCGCACCTTAAGTGATGTGTGGCCCAAAAATCACAACGTCATTAGTGACGTGAGTATCCTTTACTACAAGTGAAACTTGCAGTCGGTGTCATTGGTGAGGACAAGAATTGAAAACTGCTGATTTAGACCACGTTTTTAAAAAAACAAACAAAAAAAACTGGTCAAAAAAAAAACTAAAAAAACATCAACATTGTTTTCAGATCTCAAATAATGCAAAGAAAACAAGTTTATATTCATTTTTAAACATTACAATACTGATGTTTTAACTTAGGAAGAGTTCAGAAATTTATATTTGAATAATCCTGATTTTCAATCACAGCTTTCATGTGTCTTGGCATGCTCTTTACCAATCTTTCACATTGCTGTTGGGTTCAGTTCAGTTCAGTTCATTATATTTATAGAGCACAATAAAACTACATCGTTGACCATTGTTCTGAACAATTTCATTTATATGAAATCAAAGTACATAAAATGATATGACAAGACAAACAAATAATCATATTTAATAAGCCCCGGTTGGCTCATACGCTAAAAGCCTTCTCTAAGAGTTAGGCTTTTAGCCTTGTTTTAAAAAGTGATTCTGTCACAATTGTTCTAATAGAGATTGGAAGGCTGTTCCACAGTTAAGGGCAAGCTATGGCAAATGCCCGGTCACCTTTTTTCTTCAGCCTAGATCTAGGGAGCAATAAGAGTTCCTAATTCGATGATCTTAGACATCGAGATGGGGTGTGCAAACTCAAAAGTTCAGAAAGATACGAAGGTTCCAGTTTATTTAAAACTTTAAAAACAAAAAGTACAATTTTAAACTCTATTTTAAAATGGACTGGCAGCCAGTGCAAAGAGAGTAGGACAGGGGTAATATGTTCATATTTGCGAGTGCCAGTCAAAAGTCTGGTGGCTGCATTTTGTACTGTTTGTAGGCGATTCATATATGATTGGCTAATACCGATATACATTGAATGGCAGTAGTCTAGTCGAGATGAGATAAAAGCATGTATAACTCTCTTGAACTCAGCACACGTAAAAAAAAAAGAAAAAAAAAAACCTTATCAAAAGTCTAAGCAGAATCTAACACAACACCCACATTTTTTACAGAGGGCTTAACGTATGCGGCCAGATTACCCAGCACTTGCTGTATGTTGCCAGATACAGCTAGAGGTCCGAACACAATTGCCTCAGTCTTACTCTCATTAAGGTTCAGAAATTAAGAGACATCCAAGCCTTAATATCAGACAGACAAGCAGTTAAAGCACTCAAACCCTGGTTGTCATTTTGCTTAAAAGGCACATAAATTTAAGTGTCCTCAGCATAACAATGAAACGACACTTCGCACTTATTAAAACTAAACCTAATGGGAGCATATACGAAGAAAATAAAAGGGGGTAAGGACAGAACCTTGAGGAACTCCACAAGTCAAAACTGATTTAGAGGATGAGCACCCATCCACACAAAATGGGAAAGTTCTATTATTCAGATAGGATTTGAACCATTTTAGGACAGAACCATTAATACCCACACAGTGTTCAAGATGGGAAATGGGAATACTGTGGTCTACAGTGTCAAACACTTAAATCTAAAATCAAAAGTAGTACAGTACTCTCGTTTTGTAGCTGTCACGAGAGATTTTTGGCATGTTAAGCATGACATCAGAGCAAGGCAAACTGCCCTCGGACACAT
Source organism: Sinocyclocheilus rhinocerous (assembly GCF_001515625.1). Classification (NCBI taxonomy): domain Eukaryota; kingdom Metazoa; phylum Chordata; class Actinopteri; order Cypriniformes; family Cyprinidae; genus Sinocyclocheilus; species Sinocyclocheilus rhinocerous. The sequence continues at coordinate 119,576 of NW_015642899.1, read as the reverse complement.
TTCTAACCGGCATGCTTCTCACGATGATCACCTGTGTTCTGCACAGCTTTGCTCATCTCAAATGAGCCTAAAGTTAGGACGCCGGAATGTTATCTGGTACGTCGCTCCAACCAATATGGTCATGTCCGGGTTCCGTCGTGCTCACTAACACAGATTTAGACAGATTTGTGAACAATATTTGAGAGAAATAGGTCTTTTGTGTACATAGAAAAAGTCTAAGATCTTTGAGTTCAGCTCATGAAAAATGGGGGCAAAAACAAAAGTGTTGCGTTTATAATTTTGTTCAGTATATATATATATATTGCCCCTTAATAGAAAAGTTAAGTTATGATGCTGATATACAATCCAACGTAACTAGTAACTCACTACTTGAGTAGTTTTTTGTTTTCATTGGATACCTTTTACTCTTACTGAAGTAACTATTACTTTTACTTGAGTAATTATTTCTATAAGTAATTTTTGGATACTCTACCCATATCTGTTGTAGCGTCTGGACCAATCAGACACACAATATATATATTTTTTAGTTATGTTTAACAAATACTCTGTAACACCCCTCAGTTAACAAGCCATATGAGGGTCTATGGACCCTTCCCACGAAATGCGTCTTAACACCTCAGAAAGGCAGAACAGGCCTCTGGTTCCATGGCAACCAAGGCTGATATCACTGGTTTTATTGCCCAAAGGAATGCGGGCAGAGAAACTCACAATTCATTTACCCTTAGGAAAGACATACAATGCCCATAAAAATGGACTCTTCTCTAGTTAATTCATAGAAAAACCTTTCTGTGAATGAACACACATATCCTTCAGGTCATTGCGTATATTATTGCTGTCTTGTATATTGTCTGTTGTATTGTAGATTGTTTTATGCATGCTTATGATAGAACCACTCATTCATGTAACCTTACATATACCATGTTTGGTCTCTTTG
>NW_015642899.1:116913-117464 GCF_001515625.1 Sinocyclocheilus rhinocerous | reverse complement strand
GACAGATTTGTGAACAATATTTGAGAGAAATAGGCCTTTTGTGTACATAGAAAAAGTCTAAGATCTTTGAGTTCAGCTCATGAAAAATGGGGGCAAAAACAAAAGTGTTGCGTTTATAATTTTGTTCAGTATATATATATATATTGCCCCTTAATAGAAAAGTTAAGTTATGATGCTGATATACAATCCAACGTAACTAGTAACTCACTACTTGAGTAGTTTTTTGTTTTCATTGGATACCTTTTACTCTTACTGAAGTAACTATTACTTTTACTTGAGTAATTATTTCTATAAGTAATTTTTGGATACTCTACCCATATCTGTTGTAGCGTCTGGACCAATCAGACACACAATATATATATTTTTTAGTTATGTTTAACAAATACTCTGTAACACCCCTCAGTTAACAAGCCATATGAGGGTCTATGGACCCTTCCCACGAAATGCGTCTTAACACCTCAGAAAGGCAGAACAGGCCTCTGGTTCCATGGCAACCAAGGCTGATATCACTGGTTTTATTGCCCAAAGGAATGCGGGTAGAGAAACTCACT
>NW_015642899.1:104114-111815 GCF_001515625.1 Sinocyclocheilus rhinocerous | reverse complement strand
TCCTTCAGGCTGTAGATCTGCTGAATATCAAATGGTACCATAGCTTCATGTTTTACTTATCTTCTCTTTACTGCCTAAGCTCATAATCACAGTCCCTAATCATGCAGATTTTTTGCTACATGCTCTGTGTAGTATTGTTAACCAGGAAATTAACGTTCTCAGAATTGACAGACAGTTGACCCTGAGAGGTCAAGTAAATACTTACAGCGGATCTAAATATTTATAATTAATTATAACTAGTTATGATTAATTATGCATGTTCTCCCTTTGAGCTGATTCACTACACTGTACATGAATAATCATGTATTAATACCTGAATTAATACTTACTTTAACATATATGAATACTGAAGGCGTGAACAAATGATTAAAGTGCTAACCTTAAAGGGATAGTTCACCCCAAAATGAAAATTACCACCATTTACTCACCCTCAAGCCATCCTAGGTGTATATGACTTTCTTGTTTCTGATGAATACATTTTCCCCCATTCAAAATACACCAGTGACATGTATTGGGTATTCTACAGTCTTTGATAATGGCCACCTTAACTTAACATGTTTTAGCATTTTGGGGAAAAACTAAAGCAAACAGTCTATATAAGAATAAATGAGAAGTTCTCTTGAATTACACATGAATAGACAAATAATAATAATTATTATAATAATATATGAGCAATATCATACTTGTAGACATGATATATGGCTATATATCAGCACGCCTGTGATCCGGCCGTAGGCAAGAGGCCACAGGCAGAGTGCTGTAGGTAATCACAGCATGCCTATATACAGCCATATCTCACGTCTACGAGTGTGATATTGCATTTATATAACAGTTTGACGGCACGAGTGTGTAAATACATAAGAAACAACAATGGAGTGTCTTTAAAAATTCTCTTTTTTGCAGAACTACTTCCGCCACGGATTCAAATCTAAAGTTGACAGTTTAACAGCTGAGCCCAAGCCTAATTCGAAAACGTCAGTTTAGAACTAGTAACGAAGGAATGTTGAGTTGCTTCATTAAAGGCTTATTGTATTACCGTATTAAAAGCAGTGTATTATGTGGAGTAGAGTATTATGAGAGAGATTTCCTAAGTGATTACCTGCATCTGATACAGCATCCATTCTTCATTTCAATCTCATATTCACAATAAAACATTAGTTTGAATGTCCACTGAGGAAAGTGTTATCTTTGTTGTAACATTACTATCCTTTCATCTGTTAAGGATGATTTCTGATGACAAGCTGCTCAGTGCATATTGGCTGCTTCAAGTTGTTGTTGAAAGTAAAAATAACTTCTATTTACAAAAGCGTTTATTTTTCAATATAAAAGTCTTTACTGCTGAAAAAACAAAAACAAAACAAAACTTGTCTCTTGTCGCCATCTAATGGCGGGAAAATGTAACTAAAATCACCATCACGAACACACACACCGTTTCTCAATACTAAACACCATTATTAAATGCTACTATTATTTATATAAAATATTACTTATTGAATAATAATATTTCATAAACAACAACAACTAGGCAATTCAGTCAACAGTACAGGCAGCATTGAATTTTCATAAACATGATGAGATTTTGTCAAAACTATTTGATCTGGAACAAATAATAGATTAATGAGACCAAAGACTGCCCATTAGATTTACCCAAAACAAATTATATATCATGTTTAAAAATAGAGACATCAGAGCTAGCTGTAAATTCCAGGCTTACCTGGGCCGAGTTAAGTCTGGCCTGAAGCAACTTCATGAGTGCTGAACGGCCGCTGACGCCCTGGAGCTCCCCAGATAGCATGTAGTAATCGGCCCGAGCTCGGCTGCCCTGCGGCGCCTCCGGCTCAGACTCGGCATCGGCGAGTGTTATCCGGGCTGAGTGTGGCCCGCAGCTCGCTCTCGCGCATGTGTTTGTGATGCGGCTGTAAAGCACTGGCCCGATTCCTGTTCACCGTAAGCCGCCCGGATCTGGCTGTAGAGTCTGGGCCATGTCTGGCAATGACTCGGCTCAGTTCAGTCATAGATGGTTACATTAATATAGCAATAATTAACATAACACTGTTCTAAACTTGACTTAAGACCTTTACAGTATCTTATAATGTTAACTACATGTTTAATGTTGTGCATGTCAAAAACAAAATATCTGCGGTAAAAAAAACAATATTAAAAGTGCTTTATAGGACAGAACATTCTCTAATATTTATAACAATCGCAAATCTATATTTATGTAACGCAGCAGGTCGCTTGCTTGTCGCTTCATTGCGCTGATTTATTCACCTTCACTCGTGCTGCGTGGGCGGAGTCTGGTACCTGTGCTCGTGAGTGCTGTCCGCCATGTTTGTGCGGTTTGGATGCAAACAAAACAATGGATTATTTACCAAGAGATATGGATGTATGGACTCATTTCGATAAAACACTTCTGGTAATCATCGTTGAGCATTTATTTTTAGTATTTTACTAGCGCAGGCGCTCATAAGCTCGAAAAAGGAACTCGCAAAAGTTCACCTCACGTGCCAGACTGCAGCGAACGCGGCTTACTTGCTTTGTGCGAAACATAAGTTAAAAATAAATAAACTATATCTTTTTCATCTTTGATCTAAGTATTGTTGTGTGGGTCTAGAGTGTTAACGCTGCAGAAAACTGACGAGCAACACTACGGTCCGCCAACAAACAGATGAGGACGAGGAGGATGATGGCGGTCCAGCACATACAAAGAGAAAGGTTTGTTTGTATTTTTAGCTTCCACGTTCTTATTTTTGTAAATGCAGTTTCCTCATATTTCTTAAAGTATGTGAGAGATTTGTTTTAGTGTGTATAAGGTCATTGTTTTCACTACGCTTACACATTGCTTTCATCAACTACACATAAGCTAGTTTCAGTTATTTTTATGAGAATGTACTGCAGTCATATATGCATCAGTATGTGCGAGATCATCTGCAATATCTCTGTCCTGCTTTTACAGCTGCTAAATGCAAGCAGACTGTACATGTACAGATGCTTACCTCTTCCAAAATACATGTGACTACAACACAAACACAGCATCACAGTTCATCACTTTTGTTGCTACTTTAATTGCTGCTTCACTCAGGATGTAGAGAGACACAGGAGTAACTGATTATTTCCCTTAACATGCAAAACAATTATTTTAATATTTCTATGTGTTGTAGTAACCAAGAGAAGTGTCATTGCTGAAGAAATGGCAGACATTACTCCTGAGACACCTGTGAACACTGAGTAGTGGTTTGAGTCCAAGACAGTCGACATCATCTTTATTATACTTTTGACTGAACTAGCAAGGAGCATTAGAGCCAATCAGAAGTTCAAGTAAAATGTCTGCATTGACCATTTCACCATGTTATTTTCTGCAGTAACTGCGGGGAATATTAACTGAAGAGACCTGATCAACAGCAAGCTTTGGATCTACTGAATGTATATTTTTCAAGCATTTTATTGCAGCGTTCACTGTTATTTTTCTGCATAGTGATGACTGGTGAAAAGTGTTTATTAATTTACTTCAATGTATAAACCTCTGACTTTTTTTTTCTGCAGAACTCAAAAGAAGATACTTTGAAGAATGCTGGTAATCAAAACCAACAAGTTTGTCAGGTATGGACAATATGTTGGGTGAACTCTCTTTAATTAGCATGCTACACACTAAATATTAATCATTCTTGGCACAGCCACTTATTGTGCTGTCATTGCAGTTAGTCCTGTAAATAGTCTGTCAAACAACCGGTACATTGCTACAACATAAATTTAATGTAATTCACGTTGATGCATTACGTTAGACCTTTACTAATAGATACTTGTATATTATTTGCTCTTTACAGGTGCAGAAATGAAAGCTCCCAAACAAAGATTAAGATGGGGAAAGACATGTTACACCACAGCAACCATAAATCCTGAGTGATTTGAAAATGGGTAACAACCAATGAAAAGTACTAATTGTTTCACTCAAAAATTATCCATGGTAATAGTTGTAAATGGTTAGATAAATAAATTAAAGTACAAAATGTGTTCAATTTTAAAACTTTGCCATTTACTAATGTGTTGTTCAAAACACTAAGTTTTGGTGTCTGTTTACAATAAGGTATCATTAGTTAACATTAGTAAATGTTGAAATTAACATTAAAGAACAATGAGCAATACATTTGTTACAATATGCATTAATCGTTGATACTGTTAAAAAAACAACAACTCTTCTTTGTTAGTTCATGTTAGCTCAGATCCATTAAATAATGTCATCAGGCACAATGTTTATTCTTAATGTATTAGTAAATGTTGAAATTAACTAGGTTAATATATTAACTACAGTTAACTAAGGTTAATATTAAGTATTTGCCATGTTAGTTCATGTTAGGTAGGTAACTAATGTTAACAAATGAAACCTTATTGTAAATTGTAAAGTGTCACCTGAGTGTTTGTTTATACTTGTTAAATTTTAGTATCCAAGTATAAATAGATGCAAGGTAATTTCGCTAAATGTTATGTTTTATATATACTTTCTATATAACTTATTTTTTATTATTTATTAATTTTTTTTGCTGTAATTGCATAGTTTTGTAAATAAATTGTGTAAATAAATTTTTCTCATGCCAACTTAATCAAGTGAGTTCTTTACTTTAAAAATGTATTCATTATAATGAGATGTTTATATCTATATAATTACAATGAAAGTAAACGTTTTGGCTGCGTATACATTTTAAATGAAAGATTAGTGAACAGTAAAGTAGATATTAAAAATGAATCCGGGCCACGTCCGGCGCGCTGTGCACTTTAGTGTCGGGCCGATTTCGGCTTGGATGCGGCAGTGTCGGCTCGCTAACGGCCGCTGCATCTGGCCCGGTTGATCGAGCGCGGCAGACGGAGTCGGGCCGAGTGGTAAGTCTCTGGCAGGCAAGAATCTAACCGGAACTGGCCCGAGTGTATTTTGCTATCTGGGTCACATGTCCGAAAACGTCGAAGCAAATTTTCAAATAGACGTTATCTTTAATAACAAACTGCATATTTGAACTATAAACAAGTACATTATCACCTGAAAGCCTCTTAAATCTACATTCTGTGACAAAAACAGTAATATTTTTAAAATTATATTGTATTTGGGCATCCACCATGACACTCGCTGTGAGAAGTAGGGCAAGCGGAGTGATACAATTACAAACGGTGAAACGGACGGTTGTCGGAGCTTTGTTATCACTGTAATATCGCACTCTTATCAGCCAATCAGATCCAAGGACCAGAAAGAGCTTTTGAGTGTGTATATATATTAGGGATGCACGATATTGGATTTTTCCGGTATCCGATATGCCGATATTTTTCTAATCATTCTGGCCGATACCGATATATATATATGTTTTTTCATGTAAGCTATGGCTTCTGACCTTTAAATCAAAACATACTACATTATTTTTTTAATATATATATATATATATATATATAGACGGTTTCATCGAACGCACGCGCGTTGCCATGGTCACGCGTCTGGCCCTAAGTTAACTTCCGGTCTGTGTTTGTTTATCGGTCAGACTCACTAATTTACTTGTTATTTATTTAGCTTATTATTAGAAATAATCTACTCTAGAGGGACTTTGTTGTTGTTGTTATTGAATGTTTGCGGAAGTGTACCGGAAGTTAAGTTAGGGCCACAAAACCGCGCATGCGCAGTAACGTTTGTTTATGTTGTTGCCGTTGAAACCGTCTATATATATATATCTCCCATGGCACTTCTCGTAAAGAGTAGGGGTGTAACCCCGGTGTCCTGGCCAAATTACAGCCACTGGCCCTTGTCAATCAGGTCTTCCTAATAATCCCCATCCACTTGATTGGCTCTATGACTCCCTCTCCTCTCCACCTGTAGCTGGTGTGTGGTGAGCGCACTGGAGCCGTTGTACTGTGGCTGCCGTTGCATTATCCAGGTGGATGCTGCACACTGGTGGTGGTTGAGGAGAGACCCCCCAACATGATGGTAAAGTGCTTTGGGTGTACAGCAATACACAATAAAGCGTTATATAAATGATACATAATTCATAAATGAAATAGGAATAAAGTGCATAAGATGCATAAAAGGCAAGTGATTATGTTAGGTGTTGCTATATCAGAGCTACGTTATCTGGAAAGATAAACTGTTGCTACTCTGAAACAAATAAGGTGAAGAACCTTATTATGCATCAAACAAATATGTGAAAGATTATTTGTTATCAACTGCAATCAGCTATATAATATCTCATGTAAATTAGACAATCATACACTGATAATATACAACAATGCCAAGGTCTCTGGAAGAGGTTTGGATAAGTGATAGTTATGTTCTCTGTTGTTGAGTGAGCAGTCAGATGAACGTGACTTCATCCATTGGTTGTGCTGGCACAATGCAGTGGGGAAAGGAGCAGGAATCCGATTCAGCAGTCTTGAACATGAAGCATTGTAGGATGCTGATCTCCTGGAGCACCAAAGGGTCCTAAAATCTGGAACATGCAGATGTGGCCCTGGGGTAGGTGCAGAAGGTCCTTGCCTGGAACACGCAAGCAAAAGTATCTTGAAGTGAAGGTTTGCTTGCCGGAACTTAACCTTGCTGCAAATGTCTGTATGTCTTCTGCCTCTCTGGGCTAGAGACTCAGAACTTGATCAATCCCCTTTGTCTCTCTAGGATGGAGACTCAGGACATGCTGCATCTGTTGTCTCACTGGATGAAGACTCTAAAGGTAGAATATATCTCTCCTCACAGGATGGAGGCTCAGAACGTGGTCATATCTGTTGCTGCCTCACAAGCTGGAGACTCAGGACTTGGTATCTGTTATTGCCTCTTCCCACAAAGGCTAGAGGATCAGAACGTTGATGTTTCTGTCTCTCGGGATGGGAGACTCAGAACAGATATCTGTTACAGTCTCTCTGGACAAAAGACTCAGAATGGAGGTTGATCTGCTATTGTCTCACCCTTGCGGGGCTCAGACTCAGAACTTCGGTGTTTCTCTTAATCTCTGAAATCCTACCACGCAGGCCAGAGACACAGAACTGAGATATCGGTTGCCATCTCCCCTGTAGTGGGTCGCAGGCTCCGAATGGGCGTGTCTGTTGCTGCCTTCCCTGATGCAGGCTGGAGACTCAGAACGTAGGTTGATCTGCTATTGTCTCACTGGACGCGCCGGAGACTCAGAACTTCAGTGTTTCTGTTAGTGTCTCTTCCCTCACGGGCCAGAGATTTAGAATGTTGGTGATCTGTTGCAGTCATTTCCTTGACAGGACTCAGACTCAGAACGTAGGTTGATCTGCTATTGTCTCACTGGACGCGCCGGAGACTCAGAACTTCAGTGTTTCTGTTAGTGTCTCTTCCCTCACGGGCCAGAGATTTAGAATGTTGGTGATCTGTTGCAGTCATTTCCTTGACAGGACTCAGACTCAGAACGTAGGTTGATCTGCTATTGTCTCACTGGACGCGCCGGAGACTCAGAACTTCAGTGTTTCTGTTAGTGTCTCTTCCCTCACGGGCCAGAGATTTAGAATGTTGGTGATCTGTTGCAGTCATTTCCTTGACAGGACTCAGACTCAGAACGTAGGTTGATCTGCTATTGTCTCACTGGACGCGCCGGAGACTCAGAACTTCAGTGTTTCTGTTAGTGTCTCTTCCCTCACGGGCCAGAGATTTAGAATGTTGGTGATCTGTTGCAGTCATTTCCTTGACAGGACTCAGACTCAGAACGTAGGTTGATC
>NW_015642899.1:95891-102984 GCF_001515625.1 Sinocyclocheilus rhinocerous | reverse complement strand
TCCTAATAATCCCCATCCACTTGATTGGCTCTATGACTCCCTCTCCTCTCCACCTGTAGCTGGTGTGTGGTGAGCGCACTGGAGCCGTTGTACTGTGGCTGCCGTTGCATTATCCAGGTGGATGCTGCACACTGGTGGTGGTTGAGGAGAGACCCCCCAACATGATGGTAAAGTGCTTTGGGTGTACAGCAATACACAATAAAGCGTTATATAAATGCATCATTCATTCATTCATTCATTCAAGTGATTATGTTGGGTGTTGCTATATCAGAGCTACGTTATCTGGAAAGATAAACTGTTGCTACTCTGAAACAAATAAGGTGAAGAACCTTATTATGCATCAAACAAATATGTGAAAGATTATTTGTTATCAACTGCAATCAGCTATATAATATCTCATGTAAATTAGACAATCATACACTGATAATATACAACAATGCCAAGGTCTCTGGAAGAGGTTTGGATAAGTGATAGTTATGTTCTAGTGAGCAGTGTGAGCAGTCAGATGAACGTGACTTCATCCATTGGTTGTGCTGGCACAATGCAGTGGGGAGAATCCGATTAATCCGATTCAGCAGTCTTGAACATGAAGCATTGTAGGATGCTGATCTCCTGGAGCACCAAAGGGTCCTAAAATCTGGAACATGCAGATGTGGCCCTGGGGTAGGTGCAGAAGGTCCTTGCCTGGAACACGCAAGCAAAAGTATCTTGAAGTGAAGGTTTGCTTGCCGGAACTTAACCTTGCTGCAAATGTCTGTATGTCTTCTGCCTCTCTGGGCTAGAGACTCAGAACTTGATCAATCCCCTTTGTCTCTCTAGGATGGAGACTCAGGACATGCTGCATCTGTTGTCTCACTGGATGAAGACTCTAAAGGTAGAATATATCTCTCCTCACAGGATGGAGGCTCAGAACGTGGTCATATCTGTTGCTGCCTCACAAGCTGGAGACTCAGGACTTGGTATCTGTTATTGCCTCTTCCCACAAAGGCTAGAGGATCAGAACGTTGATGTTTCTGTCTCTCGGGATGGGAGACTCAGAACAGATATCTGTTACAGTCTCTCTGGACAAAAGACTCAGAATGGAGGTTGATCTGCTATTGTCTCACCCTTGCGGGGCTCAGACTCAGAACTTCGGTGTTTCTCTTAGTGTATCTCTGAAAAGACTCAGAACAGATTTTTTCTGTTGCTGCCTTCCCTGTAACAGGCAGGAGACTCAGAACAAGGACTGTCTTTTGGGAAGGTACCTTTATCTCTTTCCGATGAGGAGGAGATTGCAATCTGGCACTTCTTCATTTCCAGGCTGTGATTGGCTGTATCCATTAGAGTGGGGGGCGGGGGTCCACCCTTCTTTCCTCCTGTGGAACTTATTTGCATAGTCCAAACACACATTTAGAAAAGTGTCATTAAAGTTTTACCGGTGCATTTTTCACGTACCAAACCACAACTAGAATACATGTGGCAATGTTACGAACATATTACAGTTTTTTTTCAACTGCTTACACACAAAATCTTTACTTGTAACATAATTTCTGAAACATGACACTCAAACACCAGAACCACACACCAAATTTGCAAAACCATACACCAATTCTTGGACTTTGACTCAGTTTTCAATTTCATAAAGCACATTTTGCAAAACACAAAACACAATTCTCTATGTAACACATAGAAATCTAACAGGAATTAAAAGCTAAAAGATTTTAAGTTTCCCTTAGAAGCTGCTTACGCATAGTTGGTTGCTTAGCAACAGACCTGACAGTTGATTAGCAAACTCGATGGAGCGGTTTAAGATTTCGTAACTAGACACAAGAGAAGATTTTGTAAGATAAGAATTTTAAATCAAGTTAAAGGGGTGTGTTAGAACGAGCCGTTTTAGGTAGGCGTGGCTGACTCTTAACTTTTATAAAGAATATCTCTTTGGATTTGAGACTTTAGTCTTTGCAATTTTAGAGATCTTCTTTATGCACCAAGAGCTTGTAACACTCCAAAGAGAAAGGAAAAATTGAAATCGCATCATATGACCCCTTTAAGATTTACTTCTGTAATACGAATTTGTGAAAAATCCTAAATTAAATTATTGTAAGTTAAGATCTAGGATACGAATTGTTCTGTGATACACCCCCTGCCTTGACTAATAGGAGCATTTTCTTATTAAAGCGGACATTCGGCTTCTGGAAAGAAAACGCAAGACGCTATACCCCCCTTTTTTCCAGAAAAAAAAATATTTTTGTGCTTTTATGTTGATGATATGGATGATGAGGGAGAGAAATCCACAGCTGACAAATCATGCACAGCTTCATCTGGTAAGAGGAAATGCAGCGATATATGGACAAACTTTACTGCTTGCAGTACAGACAAAACAAAGGTGCTGTGCAAGCAAATTCTCCACAAATGCATATTTGTCCTTGACAGGGCATTGGGCCATGCAGTCAGGAGAAGTGACATATAAACGGGCAACAGCACTTCTACAATTAGATGTGATAAATAAGGATCACAGTGCTTCAAACATTCATGAACATATTGATAAGATATATCTGGCAGACAATGGTGAAGAAGCCATTCTCAGTGGGTTATTTTGTGACCGATAATGCTGCCAATATGGTCAAAGACATGACTAATAATGGCCACATCTGTTGCATGGCTCATTGCTTACACTTGGTGGTTAGTGGTGCCTTGAAAGTTTGCCTGAACTTAGGCCATATAATCTATGTGTGTCGAAAAATGGTTGGATTTTTCCACAGATCCAACAAAGCTACAACAAGGCTTCATGAAATACATGAACAGCTTGGTCTACCACAGCATGCCATGATACAAGATGTCTCATGTACATGCTTGAGAGGGTCCTGGAGCAGGAGAGTGCCCCCATATCCATAGGAACTGAAATGGACCTTGGGGGGTCCCTGTCTCATCATCAATGGGAACTGCTGGAAACCTTTTGAGGAAGCAACATGCACCATAAGCAAAGATGAGGCATCTCTGTCTTGTGTCATCCCATGTGTTCAAGCACTGAAAGCAACTCTGGGGAATCTGGAGGCTGATGCAGCTGTGAGGAAGCTACCAGATGCAAAAAAGCTAACTGAAACACTGAAAACACAACTGGATTCACAGTTTGAGTCAGTATTTAACGACCCCACTGGCCCATAATTCAAGGCAATGCTTTTAGACCCCAGATTCAAAAGACTGCCCAAATCTCTTCTCGGTAATGCAGATTTTAGCAGGCTGAAGGAAAGTGTTATCACTGAGGTTGAGTATGAGATGACAGAGGGACATTCAGCTGCTGCTTCAGCAACCACTTATCCAACCACGGATGAGCCAGTTCAGTCTGATAGTCTGTTTTGGGGTGCAATGTTAACCATGGCCCAGGAGAGCAACAGTCCAACTAACAGTGCCACATTTCAGATGACTGCCAGTGCTGACATAGAATGCTACCTCAGTGAGAGCTTTTCTGTGTCACTAACATCAGATCCAGTGGCAACTTACTGGTCAAATCAGGCAACTAAGAATCCTGAACTGGCACATATTGCTTTAAAATACTTGACCTGTCCTCCTACAAGTGTCTCATCCGAACGGCTTTTCAGCACAGCAGGAGACATTGTTTCTCCACATCGGTCAAGACTTCTTCTATGTCATTTGATGCAGCTTGCATTTATTAAATTCAACAAGAATTTCTGATGCATTGACGTGTTTTGCACAAAGCAGAATTTGCTTTAAGTATCTGCATTTAGAAATTAATGTTCTCAAATCAAAGTAAGCACTCTCTTTTATATGTTAAAACTCTTACACATTAAACTGTTGAGTGTTCAAATGTTTTTGAATGTTAAACAAATTTCAGTTATCTTTATAAATTAAATAGACAAACGTGTCTAAGATAAGGACTGAGGGTCCATAATTTATGTTTTGTTTATAATTTATGCAGATTTACATTTAAGCAGAGTAATATTTGATTTTGGCTAATTTCAACTACTGAACACTTTTTTTTTCTACTAGTGCTCTTATTTAAGGTTGTGGATGCTTGACTTGACAAATTAGTTTCACTGGAAAATAAAAAGAATAAAGTTATTTTTCTTTTTGATCAACATTTTGTATTATTGTTTTATATATAAGATATTTACAAAGTTATAATTATAATTAAAAAAAGAATAATTTCTTTAATTATACAAGGCATATTTGTTAAATGAAAACTATGACTCTAGCCCCGCCCACTTCCGTTCCATCCGAATACAGATACAAATAATTTTAAAATTGTTACAGATACAGATACAGATATTGGCTCCGCTTCTGACTAGCTTAGCCTGTACAGTGTTCGGTTCCGGTTGCAGAGCCCCTGCAGCAGGGCGACTGTGAGTCGGCATAGTCACTCTTCCGTTCCGATCAAAACATCAAACAAGTTCTCCCCTCTCAGTGACGCACCCACTGAGAAACCTGATGAAAGTGCTCTAGTTATTGACGATTCTATTGTACAGAAAATGAAAATAGAGACACCACCCACCATAGTCCGATTTTTACCGGGTGCTGGCTAATGCTAAACGTAAATTCAGTAAGATTTTTATTCATGTCGGCACTAATGATGTTTGATTTCACCAGTCGAAGAAAAATAACATTAAAAAGGTGAGTGAACTTGCAAGGATATTGTTAGACACTGTAATATGCCCTGGTCCCCTCCCTGCTTACCGTGGTGACGAGACACATAGCAGACTGTCGTCACTCAATGGCTGGATATCTAAGTGGTGCCCGCAGAATAACATACATTTCATAGACAATTGGACAAGTTTTTGGGGGATGACCTGACCTGTTGAAAAGAAATGGTCTTCATCTCTCCAAGGGTGGTGCTGCTCTTCTCTCTAGAAATACGGCACATAGTCTCAGAGTTTGTACTTCACTAACTGGAGCCCAGGTCAGGAAGAAGACAGACAGGCTAAACTGACTGTCTGCTAGCTGCCTCACGTCAGAGAAATCAGTTAATTATCAGCACATAGAGACTCTTTCACCTAGATATCATACTATAGAGACTGTGTCTGTTCCCTGAACCAGAAAAAAAAAAAAAAAAAACATGTCTAAACCAATTTAAGAGTAACAATTTAATTGATGTTAAACAACAAAAAAAAAGCCCTTTGTTTTCCTGTTTCCTGCGTCCAGTGCTAAAGTCAATTCCCCGTGCTATCTGTGTGTTCCTTCCTTGAGTCTTTATTTGGATAAATAAAGATTGCTCCTTGTGATCTACTCTGTCGTCTCAACGCTCCTCGTTCCCCCTCAGTAGGCACATTGTGACAGAACACCGGACCGTATAACAGTAAGCGGCGCCCCTTCCCCACGTCTATTGTTTCTGTATATAAAAGTTGTTGTTTTTTTCTCGTGGTTATGGAAACCGCCGCAAGATTTGCCACCCTAGCCCGTATGGACCTCCCACTGGTGGACTTCACATGGGAATTCAGTAGGCTCACCGTTTTGACGGGATTTGACGACGCCACACTGAATTCTCTGTTCTGGATCGGGGACAATTACCATCGCCCCGTCGACCTCCCAGACACCACTGGATTGTGCTGGAGGGAAGGGATCCTCCGGTGTCTGGAGAGTGTCCGGCCTGATCCAGCCGGCCGCTTCATCGTCAAGCCTGCCAGCCGCTCCTTCGTCAAGCCCGCCGGCCGCTGCACTCTCAAGCCCGCCGGCCGTTCCCTTGTCAAGCCCGCTGGCCAATTCCCTCCCAAGCCACCAGCTGACAGCAGCCCGCTCCTTAACCCCAAACCAGAGGAGGAATACGAGGAGAAAAAGACTGTTAGCTCCAGCCCCTGAGTCCGCTCCAGTGTCGGCTCCAGCACCTGAGTCCGCTCCAGTGACGGCTCCAGCCCCTATTCCCACGTCCAGCCCAGAGAGGGTGTGGTGGCTTCTGCCGGTGCTGTGAGGAATCATTCTCAGAGTCTTTGGGTTTTGATGCCAGAAAAATAGACTTTTATTATCAGAGATTTTGCTATGTCATTCTGCTTGTTGCATCCAATTGCTCTCCAAGAAGTGTTAAGGCCCCATCAGTGTAATTAATAAATCTTTGCTGATTGTACTTTATGTAATAAATCCATTCTGTAATTTTATATTTTCTTTTTGTAATTCAAATTAATATTGATTTAAACTTTAATTTAATTTAATTCTTGTTAAGGTCCATAATTTAATGTATTCCATTTATTCTTTTTTGGTATAGATCATGTACTTGGAACCAGCAACAAACAACTGTTCAAGCACCGCCTTATCATTCTTTCTCCAGTCTGTGCAAAAGCATGGCTGGCCTTCAAGGTATGAGAAAATTGTTTTTCTGCTCGTCACTTCCTTGCATTTAGTTAAAACCCTCATCCGTCCCTCGGGTCATTTTGACCCAAAACTGATTTTCAAAAAAATTCTAAAAATCGTGTGTTGATCGTACCGGTCCAAGATTTCTTTACTTTTGTCACACTTGCACCGGGAATACACACACACACACACAAACTGAGTGGATTCGAGGAGTTTAAATGGGTGCAATAAAAAAAGTAACACAAGTGGTTGCATTTAGTTAAAACCCTCATCCGTCCCTCGGGTCATTTTGACCCAAAACTGATTTTCAAAAAAATTCTAAAAATCGTGTGTTGATCGTACCGGTCCAAGATTTCTTTACTTTTGTCACACTTGCACCGGGAATACACACAAAAAAATTTTTTGTGGATTCGAGCAGTTTAAATGGGTGCAATAAAAAAAGTAACAAAAGTGTCCCTCGCGGGTCATTTTGACCCACATAGGAATGAATGGAATTTACGAGAAAACTGCGTTTTTTTATTACATTTGATTTTTTATTTTTTTTGATATACAAAATCTGAGACAATCCAGTAAAGATTTATACCCAAACGAAGGGCTGAGACTACAGAATATCCACAATGCAGAAAACACTCAAATACACACATGCCAAACACACACATGGTACACACACTCCCATAGAACACAACATAATATGTTTCATGTTTCTACTGGGAAATGACTGTCATTTTTCAATGTTTTTTTGTTTTTTTTACTTAACAGTTAAATTTGAGTGATGTGGTGGAGACCAATGAGTTTATATCATATTTATATTTTTAAA
>NW_015642899.1:70640-88265 GCF_001515625.1 Sinocyclocheilus rhinocerous | reverse complement strand
TGCTATGTCAGCTATGTCATTCTGCTTGTTGCATCCAATTGCTCTCCAAGAAGTGTTAAGGCCCCATCAGTAAATCTTTGACTGATTTAATGTATTCCATTTATTCTTTTTTTGGTATAGATCATGTACTTGGAACCAGCAACAAACAACTGTTCAAGCACCGCCTTATCATTCTTTCTCCAGTCTGTGCAAAAGCATGGCTGGCCTTCAAGGTATGAGAAAATTGTTTTTCTGCTCGTCACTTCCTTGCATTTAGTTAAAACCCTCATCCGTCCCTCGGGTCATTTTGACCCAAAACTGATTTTCAAAAAAATTCTAAAAATCGTGTGTTGATCGTACCGGTCCAAGATTTCTTTACTTTTGTCACACTTGCACCGGGAATACACACAAAAAAATTTTTTGTGGATTCGAGCAGTTTAAATGGGTGCAATAAAAAAAGTAACACAAGTGTCCCTCGCGGGTCATTTTGACCCACATAGGAATGAATGGAATTTACGAGAAAACTGCGTTTTTTTATTACATTTGATTTTTTATTTTTTTTGATATACAAAATCTGAGACAATCCAGTAAAGATTTATACCCAAACGAAGGGCTGAGACTACAGAATATCCACAATGCAGAAAACACTCAAATACACACATGCCAAACACACACATGGTACACACACTCCCATAGAACACATCATAATATGTTTCATGTTTCTACTGGGAAATGACTGTCATTTTTCAATGTTTTTTTGTTTTTTTTACTTAACAGTTAAATTTGAGTGATGTGGTGGAGACCAATGAGTTTATATCATATTTATATTTTAATATATATATTTATTTATTTATGAAATTGTATGAATATACATATGTTTAAGTTAGAATTGAGTTAGAATTATTATTAATTTTTTTTTTACATAATATGGATTTTGTCATGTTTCAATATATATTTGAATATATTTGATCTCATTTCTCATTATGGATTCTCATGTTTCACTTGTTTTGCTCAGTTAAAAATCTCCATAGGAGTCCTATAGGCCCCTCTAGTGGCTGTAACCATAAAATTGAATTTTATATCATTTTTCCCCACCAGATGGCATCAGAGACACTCAGTGACTCAATTCCAAGGCCAGCTGTTGGTTTTTGATAAAACAGGACTGAAATTGTCTTTATTTGTTTTTTTGGCGAAATAATGTACAAAAACTGCTTATTTGCTTATTTTTTCTTAAAAATATCCAGAATAAAAGGTAAATATAATAAAAATCACAAAAAAAAATAATAGAAAAACCTACATAAATATTTAGAAAAAAATATATAAATGGATCAATATAAGATTTCTGGACCAAACAAAAAATTGTCATATTTAGCCCTCGGGTCATTTTGACCCTGGAAAGACACTTCTGTTATTAGTTCGGGAGGGACGGATGAGTAAACATGTTTATTTGTATTTTCTTAACATTATGGCAGTCAAGCAGATTTAACCTCTCCCTCCGCCTCTCCATTTTAGGGTCCGGGGTGATGAAGGTGTGGAATATGTGGCAATTGCAGAAACCATGTTTCGTGTGAAAGGGACCGGAAGAGGATGCTTCATTGCCGGGAAAAGCTTACATAATCAGAGGTAATAAACAAGTTAGGATGTCACACTATCGTTTAATTTATCATTTTTAATCAATACATTTTGTGTTCTCTAGAATTGAACGCCTGTGGCGAGACGTCTGGCTCAGCGTAACTCAGCTGTATTACGAAATACTTCACAGCCTTGAGGAAGATGGCTTGTTGGACTTGTCAGATTCCCTTCATCTGTTTTGTGCACATTATGTGTTCCTCCCACGTCTGAAGCGTGACCTCCACACATTTTCTGAAGGCTGGGACAATCATCCGTTACAGTCTGAAAATGGGCTCACCTCTAACCAGCTGTGGATAATGGGACACATGCACAACTCATCTGGTGACGATGAAGAGAATTTTCAGGTTTGTTTTTTTATTGATTTTCTATGCCTTTAGTCATACTGTCAAATTGTGCTTTTGCATGATGCAGGAAGTAATTTGTTTTTATTTCATTTAAGAATTTGGAACTGTTTGGAACAGACTGGGAGACGTTTGATAGTGTGACTGAAGATGATGTTGGAGTTCATGTTCCAGAAATTGAGTGCCCACTCACTCCTGCTCTGATGGAAACAGTAAAATCCATCTTTAATCCTCTTGCAACATCTGACTGTTATGGCAGAGATATTTATATATCTTTGGTTCAATATTTTGAAAGTCTTTAAAATACACAAACACCTGTGTGAGACCATTGTAAACATTTTACAAATTGTGTACATATTTTGAAAATTGCAACTAACACAAAGCAGCACAATTAATGAATTGTATGAAAAGTAATTTGTAAATAAATTAAGAACAGTTAATGATTTTGTATTGTTTCTTTAACATGAAAATTATTTGAACAAATATTGTCAAAGGAACAGTTTTACTTGTGCCAATAAACAGCGACTCAAAGAGAAGCTGAAAGTTGCTGTTTCAATATGCTTTCCCATTCAAATACATTTAAACATTATCAAATGACTCCCCATATTTCATAGCTATTCCCATTATGTTTTTAAATTAATTCAGTGTTTTCAGGTGAGCTGTAGGAAATGTAATTGTGCGAGTACATGCGCTTACAGTTGGAAAACACACAGTATGATTTGTGTCACTGTTGTGATTGAACTTCACAGTGATGTTGAAGTCCTTCTGGTCACTGGGAAGAATAGGCTTATGTCTCTGGCCCGTCATCCACTGCATAACTTTACCAGCAGTCATTTGTTCAGCTTCACCTTCTTAAAAATGGGGAAAAACTTGCAGTGGAATGAAAACAAGATTAACAGAACTTTAAGTATGTTGTGCCATTATAATTATACATACCACAATCCTCAACTTCCTGTAGGAAATCCTGGAAAAAGTTCATTACATTTACTTCTTTGGTGTATTTCGCAGAACCTTTGTCACTAAAGACAGGGTGGCAATTCTCCAGAATGAAGGCTGCATCCACCTTAAATAAAAGAGATAGTGTTAGCATTTCTATATGCATGTCACATTTAACATGTCCTAATTATGAAAACACCATAAGAACCACAATGGTTTACCTTGTCATCTTTTCCCCCTGGGACAAACAGTGGTAGACATAAGTCTGGATGCATTTCCATGACTTTCCGGAGATCGTAGAGCTGCAGGCCTTTTCGCAGCCAATCAAGCATTGGAACAACTCTCATAGTGGAGTGTAAAACAATGGCTCTAGAGGCAATTTAACGGTTTCATCAATAAATAGTTGTTGAAATATAAAAAAATATACAGAGTAACTCAATTTTGATATACTATGTGATAAACTTGATGATTTTTGTTATTTACTGTACTACAGTTCATAAGCTTAAAAATGCAGTTAAAATTAAGAAACATTTTGTACTCAGAGGAGAATAAAAAGTATAGTGTACCTGATGATCTTGCTTTTCATGTCAGCAGACATTTTTCCAGTGTATCCACAGCTTAAAATCCCATCTGTAAGCTCACTTGTGTCATCTGTTGAGTTAACCTAAATACAGAGAAATAGAATACAGTCTTATTGTCATCCCTTATTTCCTTTTAAGAGTTAAACATTACTATATAAAACTTGCATATCTGGTTAATATTTTACCTTCTCAATGAGCAGGGAGAATTCCAAATCTGTGACGTCACTGGTAGTCACCTATATACTGTCATAATCTCCAGAGCAAAGATATTGGAAACAAAAACCGGCGGTGGTCCTCCTTGTGCTAGACTGACAGCCATAATTAATCCTGCACTTCTAATACCACAGTGGATAAAACAGAACCTTAAATCAACCAAAAATGTTTATCAATGTGAAAAGTGTTAAGTGATCAAATCTTGCATACCCGAAGTAGTTACGATCCAAGCTGTTGAGACAATAGACTGAATTTTTCCCTTTTTATCTACACCATCGATAAACGGTCTTGTTTCAATCTCTGCAATCATTTCTAGACAACAACAAATACAACCTATTTCAAATCTTATCTGACAGATGTCAGCTTTAAAATATAAAATTTTTTATAATAAACTGAATTAGTTATACCTGTTAAGAACTCCTTGCTAAGAGCACCAGAGTCGACGACCCCTGCTTCGCCAAAAAAGGTAACCTGTGCTGTGTTGAAATGTTTGATAGTATTTTGGTTGCGGTCATATCACTACACCATACAATTTGCAGAAAAAGAAAGCTGAAAAGGTTTTGAGGTTAATGTGTTACAAATAAATCAAGCATAAAGCTTGAGATATTATTTTAACCTGGTGAAATGTAAATGACACAGGACACAAAACTATATTGGTTTCTTTTTTTTTTTAAATACATCTAACCGGACCATAGAACGGGACTCTCAAAGCCTTGACATCGTATCCGGGAGATAAGTCAGTGAATTCGAGTAAAATCACAGGCTTCGCTTATCCCGTGCGAATGCACCACACGAAATTCAGATGTGGGGGGGTAATTTCAAAATCACACAAGGTCCCCAGATAATACTTATCCCGTGCGAATAGGGCTTTAGTCTACCTTTCGGTGAAGATTTCTTCTGGCGCTGCCACTGCTGCATGCCTCTATTGAAGATGTCATTCCGAGAAACGCAGATGGAAAATGTGTTTTGATCAACTTTACTGCTGATCCAATTCAAAATCTCCCCAGAACTTTGTAATAGAAATAAACAGAAAAGAAACATGAAATGTACCAGCAAAGCAAAACAAACAGTTTCTTAATATACCATTTTTACCTTGAAACGCTCAGCCCAGCGGGCTGGGGTTACTAAAATTTAAATGGGGTCTGACTTTTCTGTGTGAGAGGTAAAACGTGTTAAAAGAATGACAAACTAGAAATACGGTTAATAAGAATGGTGTATTTACAGGTTCACATTAAAAGACTTTAAAACAACACTATAAAACCAGGTAAACTCATTCTGTTAAAAGAATACAGTTATTTTGTCCATACCCTAAAACCAGTCCAATAATCCCAGTGTGTCGTTGAGTCCAAATGTGAGTGTCCACCTGTGTATATACAATCCAAGTTGCTGCAAGTGATTCGGAAAGGTAAGTCCAATGAAATAGAAACTCCACAATCCGGGTGTGAGTGGAAGCTGTGAATGGCCTCTCGGTATGTTTGCCATGCTGCTCTTTTTATGGGGTTCCTGCTTCCCCATCTAATCACCTGACAGGCCAACCATACAGTTCTTAAAGTTCTTACACACCCACTAAAACGGATAAGAGGCATAAAATGGACTTAAGAACATGTAAACCAATTAAAACTCTATAATACACAAAATCACTGTAATAAATAGAGCGGTTAAAACATGTCCCTTGTGTGACAGTGTCACAACCTTTGAAGTGTATTTATTGGGTCACTGAAGTTATCATCATATTCTGCAGTTCTGCACACAGACAAAAATAAAAAGTAAATGCTTTAATATTTCAAATTGCTGGATAGGAAAACTTTAAATTATTAATATTAGATAAGTGACACTAAACTCTATTTAGTAATTTACTGTAATCCACAGTTGGCTGCATGTATCTCAATAACATCCCTGTTAAATGTTTTCTTGCACAGTGGACACTCAGCAGTCTGATGTGACATTAAAATACTGAGTTAAATTATGCACAGACAATTGTTTAGGAACCATACATATATCATAAATTGAAAATGTATATTATTTAATAGATAAATAGATCAATAAATATCCTTGAACTATTCCAGGCCGGGGGGTTTTAGTGGTAAAAGCAGTGTTGGGGAAGCTACTCTGAAACTGTAGCTTGACCAGCTACAAGCTACTCGTAAATTAAAGTAGTTAAGCTACATTCAAGCTACCCTTTAGAAAAAGTAGCTAGCTACACTACAAGTTACTGTCAAAAAGTAGCTAGCTACATTGCAACTACTTTCAATTTTTTTTATTATTCTCTTTTTTTTCTTTTTTACAATTAACATTACAAATAACTAAATAATTATTAATGAAGAATTATAAAGAAGTATAAGTAAAATATAATGAAGTTATAAGTAAAATATTTGGGGTTTAAAACAACATACTGTGATGCAATCATGATTTCAAAGAGTAGGGTGAATTCAGGTTGATTGGGACACTTTTCCAAGCCATTTCAATGACAAAAAGTGTCCCAATCATTTGATTTTGTAAAATATTCGATACACACAATAATAAAATACTGTATAGTTAAATATTTATTTGAGTTATATTAGTATATTGCTACAAACGTAACACCAATGTAAGAACAAAATGTATGCAACTTAAACTGCATACGGAGGAATCATAAAATAATCATAAAACTCACAGCTCATGCGGTATTTACTGACTGTGAATGGAGACGTCAATCATCAGCTGCTGATGAATCCCACTGCAACCATCCTTTGCCAAATGTTATCATTGTTATCAATGTTAGCACACTATTATATCACGATTTTATTTTCTGTTTGATTAGTGTTCATTACAAAACTGTGGGGGGACAGATTATATTATGACCGTTCATCATTGTAAAATAGACATTTGATCTAGAGTGCAATAAAGAAGAAAAATTAATCAGTTTAAAAAGGCTATTATTCACCTCCTGTATGTGCTTTACGTCTTCGATGTAGACCGCATTTTAATCTTTGTTTTGCGTAAATTACAGTTGATTCATGTGAAATATCCACTCCTGTACATCCTTTCCAATATCATCAGACGATCTCTTGTCGGTGGAAAGACTGTAAAGCCGCGCGATGCGTGATATCACAACAGATGGCGGTAATGAACATATTTAGTTTGTGATCTAGTCAGAAGAAGATGCTGTGCTGCTTCAATGCATTACAGGCTCGTGACTCGTCAGAACGCAAAACGGAATGTAGCGTTTGGTTGCGCTACACCACTACTTGCTGGAAAAAGTAGTTCGCTTCAGGAAAAGCTACACTGTTTTAAAAGTAGCATCGCTACTGTAAAGCTACTGAAATATGTAGTTAAGCTAGTAGCGTTGCTACTTGTAGCTAGCTACTCCCCAACACTGGGTAAAAGATCCCCTTGGTGTGTCACGACAAGAGCAAGTACCAGGATTATTACGTATGAATGTAATTGGAGAATGTTATCGAGAGTTATTTGCACAACAAGGGGAAGTCTTGTTTAGCTCGTTAGATGCTGATCAGGCCAAGGCAGGCTGGGGGAAGGCATTGCGTAATTGCCATATATTAGAAGTCTGCCCAGTAACCAGTGAAGGTAGGGTCCGTGTGCTTGAAAGGGCAGAAGATTTTATACCAGCAGGGTCACTAAAATTTGTAAAAGTTACTTGCCCAAAGGTTCCCTACAAGATCTATGTTGTTAGAGCCAGGGGGTTCAGATCTTGCCCCAGGTTTGTTGCTGTCACCATCTTTAGTGACAGTGGTAAATGGTGTAACTTATGTACCTGTAGTTAATGTAGGAGTCACAAGGGCTACAGTTCATGCAAAACAGGTGTTGGGCAAGTTACATCAGGTTGAGGGAATTGAAGGACGGCAGTTGAACTTTGTTGGGGTGGGTGTAGAGACTGCACATGTAACTGTAGTTAATGCGCAGACAGTTATGGGGTCCCATGTGTCTATATCAGAAACTATTTCAGCATTACAATGGTCAGGACTCACATCTGCGAAAGAAAGACAAGTAAAAGAGTTATTGGAGAAGTACCATCAGGTCTTTGCTAAAAATGAGGGGAGGGGAGGGGAGGGGGGGGTAGCGCAAGATGGCGGCTTGGAAGCGGTAGTGTTTTTTTAGAGGCTCTTGCACCACTCACTCGTTTTCCCTCCCTAACTCGTAAATAAAGAACACAAGCCATTGACTTCGGTTACAAATCTTGTGTAGCATGTCACTAGAGACTTTTTGGTCGCAATCTTTGCCGAAGATGCCAAGACCTGCTAAGAAAACTGGAAAAAAGGATCCGACCGCGGACGCAGTGGCCGAGGAGCCCGAGCATAGCTCCGGTGACGATAATAGTGAAACCGAACTTAGCCTGGCGCTTGCAAAAGCACTTGAAGTTATGACGTAGAAAATTTCCAGCACAATAGATGAGAAACTGGGCCCGCTAGCAGAAACTGTGCATAACCACACTCAACAATTAGAGAGCGCAACTAATTGGCTAGACGAGGCGGAACGGAGAATAATGGCGGCGGAGGCATCTTCGGAGGATGTGCAAGCTTGCGTATTCACCCTTGAAAAACAAGTCGCTATGCTAAATGAACACATCGATGATCTGGAAGACAGAGGCCGGCATAAAAACATTCGAATTCTAGGCCTTCGTGAAGAGGTGGAGGGTACTGATGCTGTTGTCTTTCTCCAAATGTGGATCCCCGAATTTCTAAACTTGCATGCTAAGGGCGGCCGCATTAAGGTTGAGAGGGCCGGATGCTAAGGACAGGCCGAGGCCGCTAATCGTTCGGTTCCATAACTACGGAGACAAGCAGAGGGTTCTCGACTCCAGCAGGAGGCTGTCGGGGATGGAGATTTGCGGTACGATGACAACAAGGTGTCATTTTACCAGGATTTCTCTGCTTCAGTAATACGGAGGCGTAAAGAATTCAACGCAGTAAAACAGCGACTTTGAGAGATGGGCGCCCGCTACGCGATGCTGTATCCGGCCAAGCTACGGGTGACTATTGGAAGCACTTCTAAAGTCTTCGAGACGGTGGCTGCAGTTTCACAGTATTTGGACAAGAATGGATCGAGCTCCAATACCTGATCTTCTTGCTGCCGTATGATAGGCAGGTGCGGAGCTAAATTGCTTTCATGTTCTGTATGCCTGTACTTTTATATGTAGCTATACGAATCAAGGCTTGAGTACTTTATTATTATTATTGTTCCTTTATATTGAGTGATGAGGGGTTGGTTTTATAACTTTCGTTTGTATTCCGGGTGGGTGGTTCTTAAGAGACTTATCATGGGTGTCTATTTCTTCTGAGCCTCTGTTACTGGAGGTACAGTGAGAGGTTAACTTGATGGACTTCGAGGTGAGGATCTGTCCCCTAAGAGATATGGGGAACTGTCCCCCATTTTGTTTTTCATTTCCTTTTCTGTTTTTTTTATTCTCTTGTACTTTTTCTTCTTTTTTCCATGTTGCCAGTTTGGCTTGTTCTGATATGTGTTTTTGTTAACTTTTTTTCCTTGAGACACATACAGCTGCTTTTTAAATGCAATGACAGGGCGTTGATCATAAAGATGTTTGACGGGGGGAGAGCACTACCTGATTCATTCACTATTTGGTGTATGTTTTGGCTGTCAGTAACTTAAGACTTTGCACTTGGAACGTAAAGGGTCTACATGGACAAATAAAGATACGGAAAGTTTTTACACAACTCTGTAAGGAGAATATAGATATTGCTTTGATTCAAGAAACTCACCTGAGTGATAGTGAGCATTTGAAACTAAAACATAAATGGATTGGTCAGATTAATTTCTCATCTTTTACAAAAAGCAGCAGAGGTGTAGCTATTATAATTAATAAAAAGATACCTTTTAGGGTTACAGATAACATTAAGGATAAATTTGGAAGATATATTATTATTAAGGAAACTTTGAATGGAGAGGAGATCTCACTTTTAAATTTATATTGTTCCCCAAATTACTCCTCAGAATTTCTTTCAAAAGCTTTTTTTTTTTTTTTTAAAGAGAATGCATCTGGATTGGCTATTATCGGAGGGGACTTTAACTGTTTATTAAATTCTTTATTGGACAGATTCCCCCCAGGAATTCTATTGTCACCAAACAATCTAAAGCTCTCTCTGCACTTTGTAAGGAATTAGGATTTATGGATGTTTGGCGTACTCTCAATCCTTATCAGAAGAAATTAACTTTTTTCTCTAATCCTCATAATTGTTCTCATAATAACTCTAGGATTGATTACTTTTTTGTTCCTAAGGCTCTGATGCAAACAATGTCTAACAGTTACATATGAGATATCATTATTTCTGATCATGCTACAGTTGTACTAGATGTTTGTTTGAAGGTGTTTATAAGACCAGCTAGACGTAGGAGATTCAATACTCTGTTGCTCAAAGATGATACATTTCTCTCATACTTTAATTCAGAGTTTAAGATATTTTTTTCTATTAATTCAGCATCCATAGATGATCCCTCACTTCTCTGGGAGACCTGTAAAACGTACATCAGAGGCCTCTCTATTTCATATCTCACTGCTAAAAAAAAGGAAACAATTAGAAAAACAAAAACAGCTATAGTCAGCATTAAATACTGCCACTGATAGCTATCTGAACGATCCCTCACCTGCTTCCTAGGAAAAAATAAGTACCGTGCGGGCCTCTTTAAACTCATTGCTAACTCAACAGTCTCACTCAAATATTTTATTCTCAAAGCAGTTGTAGGAATGGGGTAATAAACCTAGTAATACCTAGCCCACTTGACAAAATCGAAATTGGATTCACAATTCATTACTTCTACAGTCGATCTTACGGGAGTGCAATCTTTTGATTCTTATATTATAAATAATACGTTTAAACAATTTTATTCTATGCTATATCAGTCTAATTATTCTTTTCAAAGACATAATTCTATGGTATCATTCTTTGATCGCTTGACTCTTCCTGTTGTCTCTGAGGAACAGAGGGAATTTCTCAATGCTCCTATCACAAGAGAGGAAGCTATAATCGCACTCCATAGTTTAAAATCTGGTAAATCACTGTAATGTTAGCAGTTTTACTAAAATGCTATGCATTTAGCCCTATGTGACGTCTTTTTTTATGTTGTTTGTCAGCACACATAGCCTAAGTTACTATGTATCTGGATCAACTAGCCGAGTAGACAAATATAAATGTTTATTCATATCCATGCTGAAAATAAGTCAATGTTAGCTGATGCTAACTGTCTAGCTAACGAGCTTCCTGGTGCTAAATTGAGGTAATAAAAAAAAAAAAAAGTTCTTAATATTTTTATTCGACCACCTAGATAAGATTACATCTGAGGGAAAAAGAAAGGATGTGATGTTCAGAACATGGTAACTACAGTAATTATCAAAGTGGGAAGTGATGCCCTCTGGGGGCATTTGGCCAGGGTTTCCTTTGCCGAGATAATCCATCCACCTCACAGGTGTGGCATATCAAGATGCTGATTAGACAGCATGATTATTGCACAGGTGTGCCTTAGGCTGGCCACAATAAAAGGCCACTCTAAAATGTGCAGTTTTATCACACAGGCCTATAATAAATGCTAATGATGCCACATAACAAAATACTTGTTTCACACTGAATTTTATTGAACGAGTCTGAGTAAAACATGTAATTAAATATTCTATTTTGGTAGAAAACAGCTATGTAAATACTTCTCATTAATGTAAATATATCGAAAATGTTTTATGGTCATGTTCTATTAAATGCACATTAAAGGTGGCAACTGAGCTTGCAAAAATAGACTGCAGCATTATGCGAACTAATTAATGCACTCTGATCTCAGTACTGTATTTTACCAATAATACGTTGAGCAAATAATTATTTAATTAGAATAATTTTTTTCAAAATTGCACTTGGATTAACTGGGTTAATCATGCTGCACTAGTCTGCTAGATTAAACTCATATATGAACAATCACACTACAAGCACTCACTTTGTAAACCAAACACTTTGTCTTAAACACGCGTGTGAATAACCTTACCATTCTACGCCCAACTGCCTCAAGTGCAATATGAATTGTGGATCATATGAATACTTATCATGGTGTAGGCTGATGTAGTGATGAAGAAGACTAGCAGCTGTGTTTTTGATAGCAGGCCCGGAGAGTCTTCAATGAAAGTTAACGTGAGTGTTCAGCCAAAAATATAATTTGGTGATTGAAACGTGAGTAGCATTGACTCGACAGCTCGATGATGAGCATTCGGAATGATAGTGGACATGAAAAGCCCCACTAGTGTATCACATTTTCCATTGTGAAATAGTAACATGCACATCATAGTAGGATGATCAAAAAACTGCAAATGCTTACTGTTATATTAGTTTGTTGCACAATATTAACAGTGTGCATCGTGAAACTAACGTAATTTATGTAATCATTTACAGAAGGGTACATTTAAATTATGTCAGTAATTTTATGAAAAGTTGGGCTAAGGTTTTTTCCTGACAGAGTAGGGAACATCAGCGCCATCAACTGTGAAAAATGAAACAGAGTGTTCAGTGCTTATATACTTATATACTATAGTTGTCAAGCAGTGATTGGCCAGACCTGTTAGTGTGAATGAATGACGTGGCATTTGAGTCTGTCTGACAGAACTAACGCTGAAGCTTTCACTTCGAACAACAACTATTAGCTGAATACATCAATAAATGGCATTGAACATAAACAAATACATAAAGTTAAGTAAAACACAAAATAGAAACAGAGAGTAGATGTAATGAAGACCAAGTTCCAGTAAAATATCTTTACAGTCCTTCAAGTCCATCATTAAGTGCATATTTTGGTGTAAATGAGTGTCAGTTTCTCCCAGCATATTATTTAGGTTGTGGGATGTTGCAGCACCTGATTCAGTTCAGAATACAGTATGTCTCTTCCATATGTTTATGTAAAATCAATTATGTTCTTCTGAAGACCAAAAACAGCAAAAATGGAAATTATGCCCTTCACAATAATAATGTTTTTTTTTGTTTGTTTTTTGTTTGTTTTTTGACTGGGTATATTTATGCATAAACCCAAGTAATAATCTAACAACATGGATCATAAAATTCAATATCTCTTACTAGGAGGTGTTACTTAGGAGGTGAGAAGGACCCTTAAGTGAACAGAGTTGGCCGTAAATAAATGTTCCGTTAAACTTAAAAAAAAAAAAGAAAGAAAAAAAGAAAGAAAAAAAAAAGACATGACTGGTAGGGAACCAGACATTTTATAAAGTAAATTTACCTTTTGAGAGTGTGTTAATAATGAGGTAGCTTTGACAGTTCCAGATTTGAAAAAAAAAAGGTGAGAATAAAGAACCCTAAATATAAATCGAGCGCAGTGTTAGTTCAGTCAGGCCACGTAGGCATAGTGTTGCGAACAGCTTACGCAGTCCAATCACTACCATTCTCCTATTAGACACGGGACATATATACGTGGCATTACTGCTCGGTAAGTATGCTCAAACTGCTCGCAAGCTTGGCGATAAAGCTATAAACAGCATGAAAATTACGTTTACGTTATTTCTTTCACATCTTCCCTGCTGCTTCCTGGTCATGGGTACTTCGGACATCCTAGGACAAATCCTATCCGAAGAGTCTCCGGACGAGATTCTGGATCATTACACCGAAGACGTCGATCCAACCCAGCTAGTGAGACGCAGCTCTAGGATAGTAGCAAGGAATCCTTTCTCCATCAACGAATGGCCCAAAGAAAGGATCTTGTCCACCTTGTACTCTCTCAATGTACAAGTGCCTCCGGATCTGAATCATGATGAGCTCTTGACTCTTTTACAAGAAGTCAATCAAGACCCGCAGCCCCCATCTACCAACGCAGTATCTTCTCTTCCCCGATCTACCGGCCGTAAAGCCTCGGAGAAAAGAAAAAATATCTCCACTGATCAAGCGTCTCCAACTCCAAAGAAGGTAAAAACATCCCATCCCTCTCAAGCTCCAGCACAACAGGGAGACGACAGGGTTCTCTCAGCGCTGCTGTCAATTCAAGGAACCCTCTCCGACATGGACAACAGGATCCAGGCGCTGGAATCGCAGCGCTTGTCTTCCGCATCTCAGGCGATGTTTGACGGGCAGACTTCCAGCTCGACATCAAACTGCGCCCTTACTCCCGACTTGGCTCTTCCTAGAAGATCTCTCGGATCAGCGTTACCTGCCGCTTCCACCGGGGTGCCCTTCTTCCCCCCAGCAGCTGCCATTTCTCCCCAACTACGCGCTCAAATCCTGTCAGGTAACGATATAAACTTGGTTAAAATATTGCTATGCGCAGAAACTAACGAAAGAAGGATTGTGGATTGTGGGAATCGAGCGCAGCGTTAGTTCAGTCAGGCCACGTAGGCATAGGCTGCGACCAGCTGATGCGGTCAGCTGTCAAATCGCTCCAATCACTACCATTCTCCTATTAGATACGGGACATATATACGTGGCATTACTGCTCGGTAAGTATGCTCAAACTGCTCGCAAGCTTGGCGATACAGCTATAAACAGCATGAAAATTACGGTTACGTTATTTCTTTCACATCTTACCTGCTGCTTCCTGGTCATGGATACTTCGGACATACTAGGACAAATCCTATCCGAAGAGTCTCCGGACGAGATTCTGGATCATTACACCGAAGACGTCGATCCAACCCAGCTAGTGAGACGCAGCTCTAGGATAGTAGCAAGGAATCCTTTCTCCATCAACGAATGGCCCAAAGAAAGGATCTTGTCCACCTTGTACTCTCTCAATGTACAAGTGCCTCCGGATCTGAATCATGATGAGCTCTTGACTCTTTTACAAGAAGTCAATCAAGACCCGCAGCCCCCATCTACCAACGCAGTATCTTCTCTTCCCCGATCTACCGGCCGTAAAGCCTCGGAGAAAAGAAAAAAATATCTCCACTGATCAAGCGTCTCCAACTCCAAAGAAGGGAAAAACATCCCATCCCTCTCAAGCTCCAGCACAACAGGGAGACGACAGGGTTCTCTCAGCGCTGCTGTCAATTCAAGAAACTGACATGGACAACAGGATCCAGGCGCTGGAATCGCAGCGCTTGTCTTCTGTTCCACAGGCCGTAGATGATCTGATGGGGAAAGAAATGGAGAAGGGGTACATGATCGGACTTTTTGATCAACCTCCTTTCAAACTCTTCCGCATTAACCCTTTAGGAGTTGCAGTTAGGAAATACTCAGGGAAAAAACGTCTAATTATTGATTTATCCGCTCCCCACTCCACCCTAGGGGTTCCAAGCATTAACAGTTTAATTCCCTCAGAACCATTTTCCCTGGCTTATTCCACAGTGGACAACGCAATTAAACTCATTAAATTAGCCGGCAGAGGAGCGTGGCTCAGTAAAGCAGATATTACCGACACCTTCAAAATCATGCCCTTACACCCTTCTCAGTGGCATCAGTTGGCGAGAAAAAATTAATTTTTCAGTCAGACTCACCTTCGGGTGTAAAAGCAGTCCAAAGATTTTTGATACACTGTCTGAAGCACTCTGCTGGGTCTTACTAAATAATTTCAAACTACCATTCGTTCTTCACCTGTTGGATGACGACTTCAGTCAAACAGTCCTAGACTGAACGCAACATTGCAAAAATACCTTAAATCAGCCGCACACTACATGAGATCAGGGCTAGCTAAAACGACACTTAAAACTTACGACTCGGCGTGGTCGTCTTTTTCAGATTTCTGCAACGCTTTCTCGGTGCCTAAACTCCCAGCTAACATACCTATAATATGTGCTTTCATTACGCACTGCTTCGAATCCAGAAAGCTTAAGCCTTCCACCATCAAGATTATGATCTCAGGCATTCAATTCCACATTAGATGTTTAGATCCTTCCTCTCAAAGCCTGTTACAAAATCCCTCCATATGCCTTCTCCTTAACGGGTTAAAAAAGGAAAGCCCTGCAGTTCCAGATAAACGACTACCGCTGTCTCTCTCTCAGGTGCACACGATGGTGGATAAATTAAGATCAGGTCTTTTCACTCCGCACACAAACTTGCTTCTAGAAGCAGCATTCCTCACCGCCTATTATGGATTCCTCAGAGGAGAAGAATTCACTATTAACACCAAAATATTCGACCCTTCATACGATCTCACAATCAAAGACATATAATTTCACACCGATTACTTTTCCATCTATCTGAAACATTCCAAAACAGACAGAGATAATAACGGAAGTACTAATAACATTTCTAGAACCAATGACGGATATTGTCCCCTCACAGCCATGAACCGGCTGGTAAACTCACGCAGTAAATCCAATCCTAAAGATCCACTTTTCATCACAGAAAAAGGAGAAGCTATGTCCAAGCATTGGTTTGCCTCACGTCTCCGAACCGCATGCCTCCATTGTGGCATGGACCCCGCGCTTTATACCAGCCATTCATTCCGCATAGGCGCACCACCGCAGCTTCAACAGTCTCCATACCCATGATCAAAGCAATGGGTCCGGTGGTCATCATAAGCGTATCAACGATACATTAGGCCTTCAACTCAGGATGTAATATTAGCGCAAAAAGCCTTGAGCAGCTCTTCCAAAAAACAAACAAACAAAAAAAAAACACTCTGCATCTCGTAGTATCACGATACCATAAGGGCACGCTGCTCTCCTACCCCTCATGCCAATCTCATGGACATGCTGCTTTGTTCTTGTGGTTCTCCCGTTGGAGAGAACACCACTGCTGCATATTTGGGGCCAGCAGTCAGTCCCTCGCAAAAAAAAAAAAAAGGGCTGCTGTTTTCTCCCGCTGGAGAGAACACCCTTTGCTGCTATAACTGCAGGGGCCTGCTGTTCTATCCCTCAGCGAGGGACGAACACCCCTCGCTACTTAAATTAAAAGAGGGGCCTGCTATTCTCTCCCTCTTAGAAGGGAGAATACCCCTCTGCTAGCTAGTAGGCTACATTAAGAATATCTCAATAACATTGTCTTTTCTCCCGCTGGAGAGAACAACCTTTGCTGCTATAACTGCAGGGGCCTGCTGTTCTATCCCTCAGCGAGGGACGAACACCCCTCGCTACTTAAATTAAAAGAGGGGCCTGCTATTCTCTCCCTTCTTAGAGGGGAGAATACCCCTCTGCTAGCTAGTAGGCTACATTAAGAATATCTCAATAACATTGTCTTTTCTCTTTTGCAGGAATGGAACAAGGATGGTTTTGGGGGGTTCTTCTTCGGGCAAGTTAATACCTCTCATTATGTTTGGGGGGTTAATGTTGAAGCTCTTGTATGTTCAATTAATTTTGGAGCAAGAACCCCCATAAGGAACCATACCGCCAAAGATAAATCGTGTTTCAATAAACACATGTAACTTGCCAAAGTGGTCCTGTCTGAAATCGAGCGCAGCGTTAGTTCAGTTAGGCCACGTAGGCATAGTGCTGCGACCAGCTGACGCGGTCAGCTGTCAAATCGCCCAATCACTACCATTCTCCTATTAGACACGGGACATATATTACGGGCATTACTGCTCGGTAAGTATGCTCAAACTGCTCGCAACCCTCCCTCCCTCCCCATTTTAAGCATAAGCAATTCATGTTAAAGCTCTTGTATGTTCAATTTATTCTGGAGCAAGAACCCCCATAGGAACCATACCGCCAAAGATAAATTGTGTTTCAATAAACTCAAGTAACTTGCCAAAGTGGTCCTGTCTGAAATCGAGCGCAGCGTTAGTTCAGTCAGGCCACGTAGGCATAGTGCTGCGACCAGCTGACGCGGTCAGCTGTCAAATCGCTCCAATCACTACCATTCTCCTATTAGACACGGGACATATATACGTGGCATTACTGCTTGGTAAGTATGCTCAAACTGCTCGCAACCCTCCCTCCCTCCCCATTTTAAGCATAAGCATATTATGTGCACCTTCTGGTTGTCGTCTTCTTTTGTTTCAGATCACTAAGGCTTTCAAGTCCCGGCTGGCATGGACCTCACTGCTGAGAGACACTCATCCTCATAACCAAGCTACAGTATAGACGT
>NW_015642899.1:66114-70339 GCF_001515625.1 Sinocyclocheilus rhinocerous | reverse complement strand
TATATATATATATAATAACCATCTTTTTTCTATATTGTATGATTTCACCAGAATTATGTTTCATTTCAACTGACTGCTTTTAGCTGTATTTTGACAACCTTTACATACACAACTAATGTATGCATGCTTGTACTGGTTTGTCCATCCACTTCACCATTACCTGAATGACTGAACATATCTTAAGATGGGAATAAAAGACATTAAAACAACTTGGTAATCAGACAAGTAGTTGAGCTCATTAAAGGAATTTACATGGTCTTGACTAATGGCATTGTCAAAGCCTAGTGAGCTAGTCAAAAGTTATCATTTAATGCTTCAGTGCCTTGCATTTATACTATTTCTAAAATGTTAATTAGTAAATGTGACACCTTTATGAAGCACAGATTGATTTAACATTAATTACTGCTATCATAATATTCATATACATATTACAATGATAGGATCAGTCAGTAATACAGGTCAGCAATATATACTAGCAATGCTTAAGATGAACGCCATAGAGATTCAGTTTTTAATTACATCAGTATTCAGAATTTATGAGTTATGTTTGGAATAATACATTAACACTAGCAGTGAATATAATGTATGTTTTGTGGTGCAAAATGTACACTATGCAATTTTTTTGTATGCATGCCCAAATGGCCTACTACATTTGCTAAAATTTGCCATATAAATTTATTTATTTATTTATTTAGGAAAAAGTCTGTGAAAGTGATTTTGTGCCTCTTTTAGATGGCACAATAATACGCCGTTCACTTGCAGAACGCAAGCTTCTAGAGGGCACATAACTCTGAAGTAATGATTTTAGGTAAATGGGTGCAGAGCCAGTGGTGGTTTTGTAGGCAAACATTAATGCCTTGAATTTAATGCGAGCAGCTACTGGTAGCCAGTGCAAATTGATGAACAGAGGTGTGACATGCGTTCTTTTCGGTTCATTAAAGATTAATCTTGCAGCGGCATTTTGGATTAATTGTAGAGGTTTGATAGAAGTGGCTGGAAGACCCCCAAGAGAGCATTGCTATAGCCCAGCCTGGATAGAACAAGAGCTTGAACAAGAGTTGCGAGTTGTGTTGCATGTTCTGAAAGAAAGGGCCTGATTTTCCTAATGTTGTATAAAGCAAATCTGCAGGACCGGGCAGTTTTAGCAATGTGGTCTGAGAAATTCAGCTTATCATCAATCACAACTCCAAAGGTTTCTAGCTGTTTTTGAAGGAGTTAAGGTTGATGAGCCTAACTGGATGGTGAAATGTTGATAAAGAAATGGGTTTGTTGAAACCACAAGCAGTTCTGTCTTAGCCAGGTTGAGTTGAAGGTGATGGTCCGTCATCCAACAAGAAATGTCTGTTAGACATGCTGAGATGCGAGCAGCTATCGTCGGATCATCAGGAATGGAATGAGAGGTAGAGTTGAGTGTCATCAGCATAGCAGTGATATGAAAAGCCATGTTTCTGAATGACAGAACCTAGTGATGCCATGTAGACAGAGAAGAGAAGTGGTCCAAGTACTGAGCCCTGAGGCACCCCAGTAGCTAGATGTTGCGACTTGGACACCTCACCTCTCCAAGATACCTTGAAGGACCTATCTGAGAGGTAAGACTCAAACCACTGGCGTGCGGTTCCTGAGATGCCATTTTCCAATAGGGTTGACAGGAGAATCTGGTGGTTCACCGTATCAAAAGCAGCAGACAGATCCAGCAAAATAAGTATAGAAGATTTGGAAGCCGCTCTTTCCAGTCTTAGGGCTTCAACAACTGAAAGCAAGGCAGTCTCGGTCGAATGTCCACTTCTGAAGCCAGATTGGTTGCTGTCCAGGAGGTTGTTCTGTGTGAGAAAGGCTGAGACTTGGTTGAACACAACTCGTTCAAGTGTTTTTGCAATGAAAGGTAGAAGGGAAACCGGTCTGTAGTTCTCTAAAAGAGTTGGGTTAAGAGTGGGTTTCTTAAGAAGTGGGGTTATACGAGCCTGTTTAAATGTTGAGGGAAAAACACCAGTGTGAAGGGATGTGTTAACGATGTGAGTGAGTGCAGGTACAACGGCAGGAGAAATGGCTTGAAGGAGATGAGATGGAATAGGATCAAGCGGACAAGTAGTAGGATGATTGGAAAGGATGAGTTTAGAGACTTCTGCCTCAGAGAGTGGAGAGAAGGATGAAAACGAGTGTATGTTTGCTGGTAAGATGTGTTTGACAGTTTGTGGTGTGGCAAATTGTGCACTGAGGTTTGTAATTTTATTAATGAAGAATGTGGCAAAGTCGTCAGCTGTTAGAGTTGATGAAGGAGGGGGAGGAGGAGGACAAAGGAGGGAGGAAAATGTTTTAAAGAGCATGCGAGAGTTAGGCGAATTGTTAATTTTGTTGTGATAGTATGTCCTTTTAGCAGTGGAGGCATTAGCAGAGAATGAAGAGAGAAGTGATCGATATACATTAAGGTCAGTAGGATTTTGTGATTTGCGCCATACTCTTTCTGCAGCTCTGAGCTTAGAACGATACTCACGGAGAACATCAGATAGCCAAGGGGCAGAAGAGGTGGTACGAGCTGG
This sequence comes from Sinocyclocheilus rhinocerous, assembly GCF_001515625.1. Lineage (NCBI taxonomy): Eukaryota > Metazoa > Chordata > Actinopteri > Cypriniformes > Cyprinidae > Sinocyclocheilus > Sinocyclocheilus rhinocerous. The sequence goes on along the minus strand of NW_015642899.1, from coordinate 67,802 downwards.
CCTGGAAGACAAGGGGCAGACAGTGTCTAAACAAGACGTAAGAGTGGAGCAGAAAGTATCAGTAGCACGGTTAACATCAAGAGATGATAACTGTTCAGGGGAAGGAAGCAAAGATGAAACCATAGCAGATAGCCGGGAGGGTGAGAGAGAGCGTAGGTTACGTCGAAAAGTGACATGTGTAGGGGTATGTGTTGTGTCAGGAACCATGTTGAGGTTAAGAGTGAGGAGGAAGTGATCCGAGGTGTGCAGTGGAGTAACGAGCACATGATCAGTGGAGCAGTGTCGTGTGTAAATAAGGTCCAGTTGGTTGCCTGATTTGTGAGTAGCCGTAGTTAATACTCGCTTGAGATCAAAAGAAGCAAGCAGAGTGTGGAAGTCTGCAGCCTGAGGTTTATCTAGGTGGATGTTGAAGTCTCCAAGCATAACTAGGGGAGTACCATCCTCAGGAAAGTTTGAGAGCAGCACATCTAATTCTTCCACGAAGTTACCTAGTGGTCCTGGGGGTCGATAAACAACTATAAAATGGATTTTAAGAGGGTGGGTAATAGTGGCTGAATGTGATTCAAAGGAGCTGTTGATACTCAGAGATGGTAAAGGATTAAATTTCCAATCATTAGAGATAAGCAGACCAGTACCTCCACCTCTTCCAGTCAGACGGGGGGAGTGGGAAAAAGAGAAATTATTTGAGAGTGCTGCAGGTGTAGCATTGTCCTCTGGTTTGATCCACGTCTCTGTCAGGGCCATGAGGTTTAGTCTTGAATGACTTGTAATAGAAGTAATAAAATCTGCTTTGTTTACAGCAGACTGGCAATTCCAGAGACCAATAGAAAAAGAAAGTAGTGTATTAGTAGACATAGGCAAAGTGCGCAAGTTGTTAGGATTGCGCTGCCTACAGTGTGTGATGCATGGTTTGCGAGTGGTAGTGATAGTAGGGATCTGGAAACACATAGTAAGAATTGGTTATAAAAACTGAAAACAGAAGGGGAACAAGTAGTAGGAAAGAGAATGATTCAGAAGCGATACTTATGTGCCTTGCCGGTGTCCCTGCTCGGTGGAGTCGAACGGTAGAGTCAATGGTCTTTACACTCTTCGGTCTTCACACGAGGAGGCCGTCACGCGACCGCTGCCGAGGTATACTAAGCTTTTTATATTCGTCTAACAAAACTCAAATTGAATTCAGCTGGACACACTTTCCTGTTTATCACAACAAATGGCCAAGCAAAGCGCACGACACTGACAAGGTACACGATACAGTACGAGACCAAACGCGATTTCAGCACATCTCCACACAGTAAACAAAACAAGAGTTTCCTAGCAACGACAACTGCACTAAACACTGAGACAAGAAATAAATACACTTACAAGCTGCTTTTAACTTCTGCTGATTGACTGCTTCTCACAAAGAGTATTTCTTTACACTGTTTTGCTGGCGCTTGAACACACTTTCCTGTTTATCACAACAAATGGCCAAGCAAAGCGCACGACACTGACAAGGTACGCGATACAGTACGAGACCAAACGCGATTTAGCATCAAATCAGCATCTTCAAAAAGCTGGTCAGCAGAAGGAAGCATGAAGTGCTCCAAAATTTCTTGGTAAACGGGTGCAGTGACGTTGGTTTTCAAAAAACACAACCAACACCAGCAGATGACATTGCACCCCAAATCATCACAGACTGTGGAAACTTA
>NW_015642899.1:62828-64761 GCF_001515625.1 Sinocyclocheilus rhinocerous | reverse complement strand
AGGGAACATTTAATTTAAAAGTCTGTGAAAGTGATTTTGTGCCTCTTTTAGATGGCACAATAATACGCCGTTCACTAGCAGAATGTAAGCTTCTAGAGTGCACATAACTCTGAAGTAATTAATTTAGGTAAATGGGTGTAGAGCCAGTGGTGGTTTTGTAGGCAAACATTATTGCCTTGAATTTTATGCGAGCAGCTATTGGTAGCCAGTGCAAATTGATGAACAGAGGTGTGACATGCGTTCTTTTCGGTTCATTAAAGATTAATCTTGCAGCGGCATTTTGGATTAATTGTAGAGGTTTTATAGAAGTGGCTGGAAGACCTGCCAAGAGAGCATTGCAATAGTCCAGCCTGGACAGAACAAGAGCTTGAACAAGGAGATGTGTTGCATGTTCTTAAAGATAGGGCCTGATCTTCCTAATGTTGTATAAAGCAAATCTGCAGGACCGGGCAGTTTTAGCAATGTGGTCTGAGAAATTCAGCTTATCATCAATCACAACTCCAAGGTTTCTAGCTGTTTTTGAAGGAGTTATGCTTGATGAGCCTAACTGGATGGTGACATTTTGATAAAGTGATGGGTTTGTTGAAACCACAAGCAGTTATGTCTTTAGCCAGGTTGAGTTGAAGGTGATGGTCCGTCATCCAACAAGAAATGTCTGTTAGACATGCTGAGAAAAATCACAGCTTACTGCATGGATTCCTGTGCAAATAATGCAATATATTTGACTTGACCATCCATTTCCACAGTGATGAATTAATTACGTCAGTTGTTTGATTTGACTTGTTTTAAAGGTGACATATCATGGAAATCTGACTTTTTCCATGTTTAAGTGTTATAATCGGGACCCTGGTGCATCTGCCAACCCAAAGGTAAGCCTTTCTCTGCAAGCTTGTGAAATACGAGCCGCTCAGATTTTGCTCCCCCGTGACATAGAAAGGGGATCATATTCTAATATTACCACCCTTAATTTGCACATTTCCACCACGGCACCGCCATTGTGATTTCACAAGCGACAACGGTGTACCAGTTCTACTACCATGGCAAAAGTTCGAGCAAAGAATGCTAATTGTTCTGTCTTTTGCTGCACTGACGAGCACAGAACATTTTTGAGTCCCAGCCTCAAAGGAGACAACAGAGCAGTGGATTTACTGATTTATTCATTGTATATTACACTGCTGCCACACAGATCTAATGTAAACATGCAATTTCTTTTTCCCCAGCTGTTTACTTTCACAGACATAACCGACTGTTTTTGTAATTCATTTTTAACATAAACTTGTGTATGTGACAGTTTAAGCACAATAAGACATGAAAGAGAATGTCTCAGGTTACGTATGTAACCATGGTTCCTCGAGGGAACGAGACACTGCGTCGGAAAATGCTTCGGGAACGCCTTCTGTGACCACGCTCTGAATCACATGTGAAATCAGTCCAATAGCTGAGCAGGACATCACGGGCGGGTGACGTCATGACCAGGTAGCTATAAAAGCACGTGCGGCGGAGCCGGCGTCAGCTTCAGGAATGAGGCAAGCGCTGGCAGGGATGCCGGAAGTATGGCACCGAGACGCAGCGTCTCGTTCCCTCGAGGAACCATGGTTACATACGTAACCTGAGACGTTCCTCTTCAGGAACTCGAGCTGCGTCGGAAAACGCTTCGGGAACAAGAATGCCCATGCCGCCAGACTTCCAAATCTCTGCCTAGTGTGGCAGCTTGCACAGCTAGGGCGAGAGAACAGAAGAGCCAGGAGTGGCTAGACCGTAGAACCTGACGAAGGTAATGGGTGTGGACCAACCCGCAGCATTGCAGATGTCCTGCATAGAAACACCTGCTAAAAAATCCAGCGCACCGCGGAGGAAACGTGTAACCAGGGGGTGTCTTCCCATTGACTGACCCCCGAGAGGGGCGTGGTAGGCCGCAATGGCCGCCACGAAG
>NW_015642899.1:59860-62818 GCF_001515625.1 Sinocyclocheilus rhinocerous | reverse complement strand
ATCAAATAAATGCAGCCTTGATGAGCAGAAGAGACTTCTTTAAAAAACATTACAAGTCTTACTGATCCCAAACTTTTGAATGGTAGTGTATATACACACAGTACTGTGCAAAAGTCTTTGGCCACTAGTATTTTCACCAACAAAAATGGTTTTAAGCCAGTTATTTCTATCTTTTGCAGTCACACCAGTTTATATGTGTGTGCATAAATGTGTGTCTCTGTGGTTGTCTATTTTGAGTTTTATTTATTTTTTTGGCATTTAACTGTGTGTTTTTTTACTGTTGTGACTGATTTGTAGATTAATCCCCTCAGAAAATGTTCTGTATTTTTCCATTTTCTATTAGTTTCCTGTGGACTTCATTTTAGACCCCTAAGAATACAAGTATGCCTATATTTTATGATCATTTAGCCTTTAGCTAAGTGCTACCAAAATCAACAAGTACTTATCAAAAGTAAACAGATGTAAAAAACAAACAAACATACAACTAACAACCAAAGACTAGCAGATGGTTAAATGCATGCAATGCGGTGTTTGGGTCCATCATCACTGATTGAAGCTGTATTCAGTTGTTTATGTGGATAGACATTTCTGTCACATAATTTAGTTTCAATTGACAACCCTCCGTTTTGTTTCCTGGTATCATCATCAGTACCTTGGGTGTTTGTTGTTATTTAATTGTTTTTATTGTTGTCTCTTTAAACAGCACCTTTACCTTAGTCTCCTGTGAGACGGATGCTGGGACTGCTCAGTGAAATGGCTGAAAACTCAGACTACAGTGATGCCATGACTACAATGGCCAAGCAGCTTGAAAAGATGCAGCACAACCCGACCCAAATGATCTCTGCATTTTACTGCTTTGGTAAAGGGATGTCTGTGTCAAAACGTGCAGCAGCGTTAAGACGAGCTGCTAGACGACCAGGTCCTATTATTGGCTGTCAGCCAACAGCAGTGGCCCGAAGAACAGCTAAGACTGGTTCTAGGCGGCGTTTGACAGCTGGACGCCCCAGAAAATGTAGTTCTGGTTCAGAGCATGACTAATTTCTTCATCCAGGGTTTAATTTGTTCATCCTGAATGTTTAAAAATGGTTCATTAGTAGATTAGTTAATGCAAACATAGTATTATTTATGAAATCTAGATCAGGACTGCAGGTTATGAAGCCATATTTAAAATTATATTTGGAAACTTGTTAACAATAGCGACTGCACAGAAAAATGTTTCAAAAGTTTTTATAGCAATTGTGAATTGCATGTAATGTTTTTGTGTACCATGGCATTTTTGTATTTTATCTATTTTATCTATTTAATTGATCGCCTTCTGAGAAATACTGAAAACATTGTTATAAATTGAAGCAACACCTCCCCCTTTACCTTTTGGACGCGGCTCATGTTTATAACAGTAATCTTGGGGGGTAGACTCATTTAAAATAATGTAATCATCAGGTTTTAGCCAGGTTTCTGTCAAACAGAGCACATCTAGTTTTATGATCAGTGATCATATCATTTACAAAAAGTGCTTTCGTAGAAAGGGACCTGATATTCAATAAGCCAAGCTTTATCATTTGTTTATCCGTATTGCATCTGTTTTTTATTTGTTGAACATCAATTAAATTTTTACTCTTAATTTGGTTTGGACGTTTTTTGTATTTTCTAGTTTGGGGAACAGACACAATCTCTATAGTGTGATATCTAGGTGAAAGAGTCTCTATGTGCTGAGAATTAACTGATTTCTGTGACGTGAGGCGGCTAGCAGACGGTTGGTTTAGCCAGTCTGTCTGCTTCCTGACCTGGGCCCCAGTTAGTCAAGTACAAACTCTAAGACTCAAACTCTAAGGGTCAACCACAAATGCCTCTCTGCTGCCACCATAGATGCCATGGACCGCCCAATGGAGCGGGCGGTCTCTTTGGTGCTGCGGAGAGAGAGATCAGCAGTCTTTCTTAACTCCTCGATGTTATCGGAGTTAAGTTCCTCGCCCTCATCCAGCTCTTTAAGCAGGTCTGCCTGGTATGCCTGTAACACAGACATCGTGTGCAGACACGCACCGGCCTGACCTGCTGGTGTACCCCTTGCCCACCAGCGCTGATGTTGTACGCAGCGGGTTGGAGGGCAGTGCCGGAGCCTTTAAGGACGATGCCATGCCTGGGGACAGACAACTGGCTAGTGCTGGTCAACCCGGGGCATCGCCCTATAGCCACGCTCAGTCAACTCCCGCCACATTCCCATACTAATCAGAGGCAGGGATGAAGAGATGGACCGAAAAAGGCCTGGCCCATGACCTCGACACCTCAGTGTGAAGGTCGGGGAAAAATGGCAGGCTCCGGCATGGAGGTGGTGGCCTCGCGCGCATGAAGCGTTCATCCAACTTGCTTCGCTGCGGCTCGGTCTGTTTCTCGGCGGGCCAATCTATCTTTAATTTGGCCACGGCACGAGTAAGCACCTCCACTAGCTCCTCATACTGGTGCGATTGAGGGGGCGAAACCTCTTCGACGCCCCCCACGTCAACCTCCTCAGAGGAAGACAGGTGGAGCATCGAGCCCTCACCCCGGGAGGAAGTAGCCGCAGAACGGGCTTCTGAACCCAGAGAACGGGCGCTGGATCTAGCGGGTGAGGAAGGAGATAGGGACTCGCCCGTCTCCATTCCCTCCGCCAGATCCAATTGCGAACCCCACGAATGCAGCCGCCGCCCCGCCTCGACGGAAGCGGGGCCAGCACCGTGAGGAATGCTGGTGAAGGCTCCCTCCTCGAAGAGAGCCCTCCAGGAGCGAAGCGTACGCACTGGGAGACGCTCGCAATGTGGGCAGCCGGACCCCTCGAGAGCCGACTCTGAGTGCTTCGCTCCCAAGCAAACCACGCACAGGCTGTGTGTATCCCCACCCGTGATGTAACGTGGGCAGGGTAATAACGTGGCTTGCTCTCGCCCTTGAAATGCTTAGTCTTAGCGTGAGCCTTAGACATAGCTG
>NW_015642899.1:58188-59801 GCF_001515625.1 Sinocyclocheilus rhinocerous | reverse complement strand
AAGCTGCCGCCGGCTCCGCCGCACGTGCTTTTATAGCTTCCTGGTCATGACGTCCCCCGCCCGTGACGTCACGCTCAGCTATTGGACTGATTTCACATGTGATTCAGAGCGTGGTCACAGAAGGCGTTCCCGAAGTGTTTTCTGACACAGCTCGAGTTCCTGAAGAGGAACTTAGTTTAATACTCACATGCCGTGTGACAGCCAATTTTGGATCATGTGCACTATTTTCAGATGTGTGCACTCAGAAAACAGGTTTCTGCTTCCACTCAAAATAGGTGTTTTCAAAATTATTAAAGTAATTCTCAACATGCCATTAGGTCGTAAATGTATCTGGTCTAGCAAAGGTGTCGTGGTAGTATCTGAGGCACTGCGGCGGTAGTATCAAATTAAGCAGGCACAGCAGCGGCAGAATTGAATTGAGCAGAGAGCTGCGTCGGCAGTATCAAATGAGCGGGGCACTGCGTCGGCAGTATCAAATGAGCGGGGCACTGCGGCGGCAGTATCAAATTAAGAGGGGCACTGCGGCGGCAGTATCAAATTAAGCAGGGCACTGCAGCAGCAGTATCAAATGAGCGGGGCACTGCGGCGGCAGTATCAAATTAAGAGGGGCACTGCGGCAGCAGTATCAAATGAGCAGGGCACTGCAGCTGCAGTATCAAATTAAGCGGGGCACTGCAGCGGCAGTATCAAATGAGCAGGGCACTGCAGCGGCAGTATCAATTGAGCAGGGCACTGCGGCGGCAGTGTCAAATTTCATTTAACTGATCAGAATTAGATGGGCTTTCTTTGTGTGAAAATTATTGGTCCTGATATAGCTCTTGAAGGTGTCCGATGACCATCGACCGAGAGCTTGGATCTGCTGCTATGAGAGACCTTTTTGAGCTGCTGTAGTTACTGCCCCGATTCGGAAGGAGTGGCTGGAAAATCTTTCTACGGGTATGACTGGTTGGACGATGTTTGTTGAAGATCGTTTGGATAGATGTTTTTGAAACCAAAAACGTGTGACGGGGTGGTTACAGTCATCGACAAAAAGAGGGTCAAGAGGGATGTAGACTGAGAGCTTCTGAATTGTATGCAAGAAAAAGGGCCTGATACAGTTGGATTGGTGACGGGAGGTTAAAAATCTAGACGTGGTGACCTCTTTTTCCTGATCTGATTTACTTTGTTGGATGAAATAGGAGATAGTTTCGCTGTCGAGCACGGAAAGGTCGGAGACGGTTAGATAGAGTTTGGGGTTGAATAGAAGTTATTGTGAATTCCAAGCATCTCAGGAAACCAAAAAAAGCCAGTATAAACATTGCGTTGAGTCTACGAGCGGTATGAAGATAGTGGTACCCTGTGCAGAGAATGTGGATACATTTAGAAAGAATGTCGAAAGTTATCGGCTGTCTTGCGTTCCGGGCTTGGAGGATGAGAGCGCTGAATTCCTTTAATCAAAAGAGATGTTTGAGAAATTGTCTCCGGAGCCAGCGCTCTGAATTTCTGCGAGAATCTGAGACTTGATGGTATTAGGCACAAGGGGTGGTTCCTGAGCTGCAGCATTCGGTGGGGAAGGTAGTGGGACTGCTGTGAATGAAGTGTACTGAGGTTTAGATTGGAGAGAAGGGTTAGAA
>NW_015642899.1:42978-58160 GCF_001515625.1 Sinocyclocheilus rhinocerous | reverse complement strand
GTGGAACTGAGGTAAGTTGGCTGTATATATATATATATATATATATATATACACACACACACGTATTGTGCTTGTTAAGGTGATTAGCTGACGAGCTCCACCTGGGCCAGACTGATTGATTATCTGATCGTGCTCCTCCCGAACCTTATTAATAAAACATCATATTGTAAAAAGGGGCATAATAGGTCTCCTTTAAGGTGAATCAGCCATAGAAAATGCAGAGATATTTACTATTTTGCAATCAAACTAATCAAATGACTATCCACTGGCAGAGAGTTTTATTTGATTTATTAAAAGAGTACACATTTATCAGTTTGGGTATTCAATACAGCAAAATTCATTCTACATAAAGACCACTACTACTGTAACGGGACGAACGAGACGTGAGACGTGCGGATCCATATGCAAGGCTTTATTTCCAAGACGTGGTCATATAAAAGGCGTGGGTCAAATAATGGCAAACAGGTACAACACAGGCAAGACAAAGAGTAATCCTAGGACAAGCGTGGGTCTTCGATCGGCGAATAGAATCCATAAACATAAACAATAGTCCAGACCGGGGCAAACAGAGTCCAAATGGCAAGACGATAGAGCAATCCGAAATACACAGGCAAATATCTTCACACAGGAAAACAGGCAAGGCAAGGCAAGACTAGACTAAACTAAACTATGAACTAGACCAGGAACTGGCTCCGTAAATTAGCTACTGCTAGAAGAGTGATAAATGCTAAACAATACTTGGCATTGAATGGTGGTGTGAGACTGATTTATATAGTGTGTGTTATTGGTAGCAGCTGTGTGTGATTGGTTTCAGAGGCGCTTGTGATTCAATGGAGCATGGGAAATGTAGTCCAGGGTGATGTGTAACAGTTTGTGTAGTGTGAGAGTCCATGTGGCGAGCGGGTGACCTCTGGTGGTGAGTGAACGGAAGTTTTGTTTTCGGATTCGTGACAACTACTGGTGCTGCTATAGGCACTGTATGTTTCTAAATATACTTATAAATATCCTAATTTTAGTATTGAATTTAGTAAGAGTGAATTCTTCAAGTATTTAGTTGTTAGTTTAGCAGAAACTACAAACGTTTTGAGAAAGATAAGAAAAGTGTAATTTTATAATTTTACTTCTACAGTAAAGCCAACTTAATTTATGTAATTATATGCATTTTCTATCCTCTAGTCAATATTTGAAAAGGGAGGAGGGGTCAGGTCAGTGTTTCTCTGCCATTCCCCACATTGGAGGTAGGGAAGGGTTCTGAGCCCCACCTGTTCCCAGTCGCCCCAACAAAATGGTAATAAACTAGGCTTTAAGTTTCACTGTTAAAATGTATTAACATTTATTTTATTAACATCACATTTTACAAACATAACATCAAATAACAGCATTAAAAACTTTCAAATAGAGAAAATAATAATGTAATTATATTATCACTTTGCATGAAATAAGACTTTGTTCAAAAGTAAATAATAAAAATGCAATTGTGACCCTGGACCACAAAACAAGTCATAATGGTCTTTTTTTTTTAAATTGAGATTTATACATAAGGTACAACTATTTGAAAATCTGGATCAAAATACTAAAAAATATTGCTAAAAATATACCCCAGCGACTTAAGACTGGTTTTGTGGTCCAGGGTCACAATTGTTTGAATTTTGCCTCTGATAACATCAAATTCAGAAACATTTTGGACTAGTTGTGCTTTGCTTCATTTTGTCACTTTGCAAACCGCATGCAAAATAACAAACAGAATTGACAAAAAATGTATAATCTTATTCACTATTTTAGTGGATGCAATAAGCCTGTTTTGTAGTACACATCTTTTCAAAGTGAGGTTGTAAACTTTATACTGCCACTCTTAAGTCATGCTCAATTTTAAGATGAGATCTGTATTTTGTTTTTAGTGAAGCAACAGCTGAAAATCCCATCTCCCATCAGATAAGATGTAGCAACGGGAAGAAGAATGGTCAGGCTCCTTTGCCCAATGAGTGGAAACTCTTTCTCCACTCCGAGCCATAATTAACTCAGTGTCTGAACTGGAAACCTCAGCCTAAGAGTGGAGTCGCTCGTCATCTCAATGAATTGGTCCTCTTCTGCAGAGCTGAAATCTGCAGGTGCTGCAGATAGAATATGAATAAGTTTGACAACAATATTTTTAAATAGCATACATTATAAATAAATGTACAATACATTACTATAATAAAAAAGTCATAGTGTATAAAATTAAAATACCAATCTGCTGTATTGAATCGATCGATAATCCAGTCATTCATACAGACACTGTTGTTTGGAAAGTATTTTTGCAACAATTCCGTCACTGTAGAGATGTGCTGTTTGAAACATGGGATCACTGTGGTGGCTCCAGAAGTGGTTTCAGCAATTTCACTGATTCACAAAGGCATCAGTATTTCCTTGATCAAGGTGCCTGCCCCATACCTCAAGCTTTCGGATGAATGCAGTGACCTTGTCTGCTAGGTGAGGTAGGTGCTTGTCTCTGCCTTGAAGATGAAGATTTAATTCATTCAGCTTTCCAAAGACATCGCTAAGATAGGCCAGTTTCATCAGAAATTGTTCATCACTGAACTTGCCTGCAGCGTCATACATGCGTTCCGCTTCTAAAAAGGCCAGAATCTCCGCTCTAAGCTCAAAAACTCACAACAACACTTGGCCTCGGGACAGCCACCTTGCCTCGCTGTGAAATAGCACAGCTGTATGATCAGCTCCCATCTCCTCACAAGCTGCTTTGACGCGAGCACTTCCCTGTGAATAACACAGTGCGTCCATTTCGCTTTTGGAGCGACCCTCTTTATAAGTACCTGCAGTCTTTTTCTTCTTCCTGCCATGGTCTGAGCACCATCGGAGCAAAAGCCTAGTTTTCCCATTTCAGATCATGTTCTATGAGATAACTGTCAAGAATCTTAAAGAGTTTATCTGCCATCGCCCTAATTTGGACATACTTGCAAAACAGCAAATCCTCTCTCAGTATATACAAAGCAGATATATGAAATGAACAAACAATATTGATTGTTGACAGTAGCCTCATCTACTTGCAGTGCAAATCATGTGTTTCTGAGTTTTTCCATGAGTTGGTCCTCAAGATTATCTGAAATGGCGTGTATACGTTGTGCAACTGTGTCGTTTGAGAGGGGTATAGCTTTCAATTTGGCAGCTCTTGTCTCATCCAGCAAAATGTACACCATGTCTAGAGTAGCAGGGAGGATGAGCTGCTCAGCTATCGTGTGTGGTTTCTTGCACTGGGCAAACCTGTTGGCAATTTTGAAAGAAGCCATTTGTGCATTTCTATTAACTGCTGTAGATTTTAGCATTCGACTTTCCTGTTGACGGTATTCTGAGAGTTTTCTTTGGAAGAAGTCAAGCGGCTTATTAATGTGTTGGGGGTGTTTTGTCTCTAAATGACGTCTTAATTTGTCGGGCCTCATGCTATCTGCTGCTAACGTTTTGAGACAGAGAACACACAAAGGTCTCTCATCTGCCCCCGCCACACCCACCATAAATCCAAGACCAAGATATGCCTCATCATATTTTCTTTTTGGCTGGCCTTTTGGTTGATTAGGTCCACTGTCTGTCTTAGTTTTCTCTGATGGTGCCATATCTCCAGTTTTCTTTTCATTCCATGTCACAAACTTATCCATTGCTAACTTTTATACCCGCTACCGCATACCACCTCTTCACATTAAAGTTTTTGTTCTGCGTTCAATTAACATTCCGACGTTAAATCATTCTCGTAGGCTATTATGGTTCCACGTGACATTTTCTTCACAGTCTGATGTTGTTTTAAGTAAGGCTAACATTTAAATTTGTCGGTGTTTTGTTTTGAGTGTATGATCAATTAATAAAGGAATTAATAGAGATGGACACAAAAATGACCAAATTTCCTCCCGTTCGCACGCCCCACTTGACATGTCTCTATTCCCCATCAGTGGGGCATGCCCCACACTTTGAAAAACGCTGGGTTAGGTTGTGGTGCTGCAGAGGCCCCCACAAATGATCTGACATAATTACATTTAAAAGTAAAATAAATAAATAAATAATAATAATAATAAATAAATAAAATCTAAATCTAAACACAAAATAACATAAACACACTCACTGATAAATGGTGAAAACAATTCTTTGCCCATTTAACATAGGATGCCAGTAGATAATTTAAAGGCAAGAATGGTGAAAAATAATGCCACTCAGATACGAAACATTGCCGTTCACACATTCTGAAATTACCATAATTTATATCAGTTTAAACACTTGAAGGAGAAAATAAACGAACAAGGAGATGTAAAAGTGCAAGCTATCTGTCGGAACATAAGAGAGCACAGCGCAGATCAGAAGCAAAGGTAAATCTACATAGAACAGTGTGTTTCCTCTTACCAGCCCTATAAATAATGTCCAAAGGCCAGATTTATTAACCTTTTAGAGCTTGGCCAGGCAGGTTACAATCAGAGGGGCAAGAGAATGAAGGTAACAGAGATGATCTTGGAAAAACAATCATCCTCTCACGTGATAGAATGAGGGTGTGCATAGAGAAGGAAAATTTTTAAAAAAGAAAGAAAGGCATGAGGAACTAAAGAAAAAGACAGAAAAGAAAAAATCAACTTAAGACAGGAAAGTTTTTTTTTTTTCTTATTTTTCCCCATCTTCCATTCCTCATAGAACCTATATGATGAGTTGTTTAGAGAAGGCCACAGATGTTGGTTCATGGAAGGTTCACCCATTATCCAAGCCCCACAGCCAGCTTGGGGGCTAAACGCTTTGATCAGCGCGTGCACAGGCCCCAATGATTTTCACATCAAGTCACCTGATGTACAGCTTCACCATCCACCATTCACTCCCCCATATCGATCCCCCTTAAATGAGCCTTCCCTGCTTTGTACCATGAGTAATAATTAAGAAGGCAGCCATTGATTATAACTAATATTATGAGAGATCAGGATGTACACATGCTTCACATTTTTGTACCATGGTTTTGTACTGTTTGATGTCTGTTTAATGTGTCTGTAAGGCTGAATGAAAAGGCAAGCTCACAATATTGGGTTTCTCCAAACTTGCATTTGCTTGATATTGTGATATTATGCAAGTAAGATCTTGACAGTTTATCATTCCTTTTTAAACAACCTAAGCCAGTTAATACATCTAGCCTCAAACATGTTGCATGGCAATTATTAAGGGAAAAAAATAAGAATAATCAATTGTGATTTATGTATTTATTTGTTTGCATTTGCAGAAACTCTACAATCATTTTAGTTTACCAACAAAGCTTCCTCTTTGTTGTAGCTTCCTCTTTTCTCTGTCAGAATCTCTCTCTACGTTTCTGAATATTGCTTCTAAGTTAGAATTTATTCATTTATGCATAGTCTAAAAATGAAAATTACTGTAATTCTCAGTCAGAATATAAATGAAACAAAAACATAAAATTAACCATTGTAAAAAATAAATAAATAAAAATAATAACCTTGGAAGTATCTTCAGCTAACAAATAATATATGTATTAGTTCTGGTTTCCTGATCTCTTGACATCTGCATCATAGAGTTTTTTTTTATAATAACAACAACAACAACAATAATAATAATAATAATAATAATAATAATAATAATAATAATAAAAATACATGTCATTTTTTCTTACTTAACATAAAATTAACCATTGTAAAAAATAAATAAATAAAAATAATAACCTTGGAAGTATCTTCAGCTAACAAATAATATATGTATTAGTTCTGGTTTCCTGATCTCTTGACATCTGCATCATAGAGTTTTTTTTTATAATAACAACAACAACAACAATAATAATAATAATAATAATAATAATAATAATAATAATAAAAATACATGTCATTTTTTCTTACTTACAGAATAAATGTTATCTAAAAGGTATTTATAAGAAAATAGCAAAGTACCACAGTCAAAGCATGAATAAACATATTGTGGACAGGCATGATTCAAGGGTATTTGTAATATATTTTAGTTCAAGTTGTCTGTCTTGTTGATGCCTTAGTCATAGGTTTTATGCTTGTGTGTGATTGTTTGGCAAGGAAACTAAGGGGACTTTAGAGACGACACCATGAGAAAAGCTATAGGACCAGAATGGATATTTGTATGTGTAAATTGATTTTGATATGGATTTGAATTGATATAGATTAGGGTTTGGAAGAAATATAATAAAGAGTTATTTAAGATAAACTGTGGTCAGACAATCAATGATGATTGTAATGGTTAAATTCTTCAGACATGCAGCAGAAGCCTGTCTTATATCACCTAGGAGATAATACATTATAATAATTAATATGAGATTAGAGTCCTGCTCTGTGTGGCACTAGACTTTAGTAGCATGCAATTATTGTGTGCTTTAAGTAAATGTGCAAAAACATCATCATCATCACCACCACCACCACCATCATCATCATCATCATCATATTATTATTATTATTATTATTATTATTATTATTATTATTATTATTATTATTATTATTATTATTATTATTGTTGTTGTTGTTGTTGTTGCTAAACAATTAGAGATGGTTTGACTTTTATAGTTCAGTATTACTTTGACATTTTTAACATAGTTAGTTAAACTATTTTAGCCAATAATTCTATGGGGAAAAAAGTTGCAATCTATAACAATTACAAACATATCAGTAGGTATCTAACTAATGGCGAGCTGGTATGTGACAAAATATGCAAATTCAGCCAAATGAGTAAATGTTGTTTGTGATTCTGGGTAAAACACTGCCATCTAGTGACTCCACAAATCCCTTCATTGTGTTTTTATTACAACCTCTACTAGTTAAATGTATGTTTGTAATGGTTAGAAAGGTATTTTCTAATAAATAATTTGATGTATTAAATGCTTATTCTTTCATATAGTAATCCAAAATAAAACATGTATGTAACATTTATGATCTTCTCCAGATCTTCGTGTCCTTGTGATGTCCTTATTATTGAAAATGGCTCATGGTGTCTAAACAAAGGCTTTTGTTCTGTTTTCTAAATTAACTACCATCAAGCATCTGACATCTGATTCATAGTGACCATCCAGTCTAATGATGGAAGCTTGCAAAATGAAAATGACTACATTTCAGGTCAAATTTAATTAAATTTGTTGCCATAAAAATTAAAAAAAAGAGTCTCAATTAAAGCTTTCAGAGATTGCTTACCATGTATTTTGGCCCACTCTTAGTTTCCTATAAACAGATTTAAGCAGAAATGCAATCTTAATGTTCTTCTAAAATGGGAGAGCATCTGAGGGTCATTGACTGTGCTGTGAACTCTAGATTAAGGGAATATGTATATCATTTCACCAACTACAGTCGCACATTGTTCATTTGAATATGTACTGTACTCTAGATTAAGGGAATATGTATATCATTTCACCAACTACAGTCGCACATTGTTCATTTGAATATGTACTGTACTCTAGATTAAGGGAATATGTATATCATTTCACCAACTACAGTCGCTCATTGTTCATTTGAATATGTACTGTATAATAATCATCATCATCATCATCATCAA
This sequence comes from Sinocyclocheilus rhinocerous, assembly GCF_001515625.1. Lineage (NCBI taxonomy): Eukaryota > Metazoa > Chordata > Actinopteri > Cypriniformes > Cyprinidae > Sinocyclocheilus > Sinocyclocheilus rhinocerous. Next base: position 50,639 of record NW_015642899.1, on the reverse strand, counting down.
AGGAAATCCTAGACACCGCTGTCACACTCCTAATAATGGCTCAAGTGTGAAGATTTTTTATTTATTTTTTTACTTTTCAGTTGGGTCTTGGTGTCTCTCTCATTTTGTCAAGCCAAATATCACTGTATCTATATATAGGGATCAAAAATTACTTTGTGAAATTATTCTAGTTATTACATTTTGATTAAAAACAAAGTTTAATATCATCATACTTTTTGTCATAATTATACTTGACACTGCTGTCCCCTAAATCATGTAAATAAGCTGTGAACGTAAAGATAATTTTACTGTTATACTATAGTTTCTCAAGCACAACCCTTTTACTAAATGTGCAAATCAGCTCAGCATTAAGTGAGATTGCTGATGTATGTTTTGTACACATATTATCTGCTTGTTTATGCCAATTACTAGTACCCCAACATTGCAAACCCACAACCCTTCAAGGCCCAACCCCCTACACTTTAATCCATTAGTAATAATGTTGAGGTTGTGGAGGGGGGGCCTCATTAATTGATGAATGGCCCCTTTCCTGTGTCCCTATACTGTGTTTTCCCTCAAATATCATACATTTTTCCTCTCTATCAGAGATTACAATCTTTTGTTGGTTTTGTGCTTTTAACCAAATCTTTTATTATTATTATTATTATTGTACTTCTTTATTGAACTATTACCCTTTTGACTGTGAATGCTTTTTAATCTGGGGTCAAAATGAGATATGGTTGCAGATAAACTGTAAAGCTGCTGTTAACTTCAGATACACTTGGAAAATACACTGTCAGCCTGCAGTAGTACATGATGCTGTACAAAAATATAAATGCATTTGCTGAGGCACATACACACTTTAAACAAATGGCTATACTTAGACACAAACAATAGGCTGTACTTGCGAGATATCAGCTGTTATCACCATCCGTCCCCAAGCACTATGCTAACAGTCTCCTCTACAAGCCAATTTACAAGAATCTGGTCATGTTTGCATTAGCCTCTTCCTAGTGCATGAGGCTATCCCACAGAATGGAAGTGAGAAAATGTATGAATAATTCAGTTCACCTTCTAGCTATTAGGATGTTTCCCTTGAATAAAGTGATAATAGGTTATCATCTGTGAAATGGAAATTGCATAGCAAAGACAGAGAAAATGTCTGCAGTTACACCAAAGAAAATTAATTTCACAGCACATCTGCTCTGCAAAGCTTGACCTGCAAATGCAAAGTAAGATAAAATGTACTGCCTCAATAATTAGATTAGCATTCCTGCTTGCAGGCTGGAATATTTAATCGTACCATTCATTTCCAAATACCTCAGTTTACAATAATGAAACAACTGAACTAATTATATAAAGTTGAAAACATATTGTATTACCTTATTATATTAAGCAAATGAAGCATGGATCATACACAACGCATTTGATTGAGCAATAATAGCTTGGCTTTTTTGCAAACATAAGGCAATAATCACTAACCATGGCATTTAGCTTTAATTGCCTTACACTCCTTGAAGATGCAACTTACACATAGGGGCTGGGTAAAAAAATCTATTTGAAAGCCTCTTTTTATGGAAGCTTGTTTCTGCCACAGGATAAAAAATAAATAAAATAAAATAATAAATAAGGTATTTTTTTATTTGTGTATAAAGTATAAAGCAGAATTGTGAGATATAAACTCAGCATTGTAAAAAAAAAAAAATAATTATAATAATATAATAAAGAACTGTGAGATGAAACTGTCAGAACTGTGAGATGAAAAATTGCAATTACCTTTTTTTTTTTATTTTGTAATGGGATCGTCTTCAGTGGTTCTCAATTCCAGTCTTAAGCCCGATTCGGACGGTAATTGTTTCTCATATGGACGTCTGTAAAAATAAATTTACATATCATCTCAGTGATAAAACTCATAGATTCGGATGGCGATCTATTCACAGTGGAGGAGCGAGTTCTGTAATCCTACGAACCCGGGAACGTGCTGCTCACGTGGCCAGTCACATGATTGATGAATTTATTCCCAGAGAAACAATTACCGTCCGAATAGGGCTTTAGTGTACCACCGCTCTGCATATTTTGCATATCTCTCTTATTTAACACACCTGATTCAGCTAACCAGCTGGTTAGAAGAGAGCTCCATGCATGAACTGTGTTCCAACTGACACTGTCCCTACACATACTACGTTCGAAATTACATACTTCCCTACCATACTTCCCTACTATCAGTTCGTAGCAGTGAATGAAGAGGTATCATATCGATCACAAGTGCAGTATGGAGTACCTCAAGGCTCAGTACTAGGGCCGTTACTCTTCACGCTTTACATGTGTAGCGCCCCCTACCTTCTTTTATAACGGTTTAGTAAGGAGCAGCACCAGGTTCCATAATCTAGTGCCTGAGATGTTGTATTAAGGCCCCTCTGGCGTCACTGAATGAAATACTTCACTTTTAGACAGTTACTCAGAATAAACTATATGCTCACACAAGTTTACTGGTCAAAAATAAACTATTTTGAATAAATAAAACAATTGAAGTAGAAAAAATATAAAGAATTTAATTAAAGTAAAATAAAAAGAAATAGTTGAAATTTCAAGTTGCAAAGTATTACACCATAAAGTTGATCAAGTTTGGTACAATTTAACCCCAAAAGGGAAATATCACAAATAAGAATTACCGTATTACAGAATTACTGAATTGAGCTCTGTCTCAAGTACACTTTGAATTAGTAAATTGAGCAAACTAACACACTTGAAATTAAATGTACAAAATAATTCACTTTTTGGTGTCAAAATATCACTCTGAATGCTCACAGTTCCTAAGCGCGCTGAACCACACTATATGAACTGATAGGTAACACTGTGGGCCCACACACACAGTTAAAACACGCACACTCTCACAACCCACCCCGGAGCAGGCCTGAATCGTGGCTTGAGAACGTAGTGGCCGGGAAACGGAAAACTGGCCTCTTCACTCTCCTGAGTATAAAACAAAAGCAAACCAGTGTACCTGAATTCCTTTATGAACTCTGAAATGATCGCGAAACACCGTGATAGGCCTCTTGCAGATCCTCGTCCTGCGCTGTCACTGGCGGCCGATGTGGGTCACACTCCAACGCAGCCAGAGGAACCCCAGACCTCACGGTGATCTGGGGCGCTATCTGGTCTCCTTCGGGTCAATTACACGACGAATTCACGAAGATTTCAGTCCTTTGGTCCTTTCTTGAAAGTTATTGTTGACGATAACATGAAGCACAGTCTGTTTCAGCGCTATTTACGAGCGAATGACGTAACCGCAATAACGGAAATAAAAACTGTACACTCAGAATTCAAATATGAACAACAGAATTAACTCAACCACTAGTGTAAACACACGCACTATATACACTTCCAAGTATTAATACGATGATCTATCGATTGGTTTACTGTATTTTCTGCAATCTGTCAGCTCAATTGCTCCGATCAGCCCTCTCCTCAGCTGCTGCACGTCTCTTCTCCCTCCCCCCTCCTCCCGTATTAACCACTCACATTTTCTATTTTCCCGGGAGGGAGGGACTTAACACATACCAACCAAAGGAAACCTAGGAAACCTAACTTGCTCGTTAATACCACGTTTTTCACATGTGTATAGCAATCAAACCTGCGCGCTCTTAGCGCTCTTAAAGGGGCATATGCACATTTAGCTTACATCAATATAATGATGTATAATTCACTCACCCTTTAGCTCTGTATTAGAGCAAAACAAAAAGAATTACTAAATGAATAGAAATAAACCCAATACCTGTAGAATTTTGTTCTACTGGGTTACATGCTCCCCCTTCTAAACATCTCATGTCCTCATGCTCTACACTTTCTACACTTTAATGGTGAATTTAGGCTCAGAGTAATTGTTTACTTGAGCACAATGAGTACTAGGGTGACAAGGGTGACACCACACTGTGCTACAGGGTTTCTTTTCTGATTCTCTCCCACCCTCAACATTTATGACCATTCCTCTATGAACCAGGGTTAAAGGTCGGTTGGTGGGCTGGCCCAAACAGTCATAGCTCAATCGGACTACGGGTCTTCTATTTCTTTTGGGGCGGTAAAGGACAGGCTGTACTACCTCTCTGGCAGTATTATCTGCACCAGGATCTCCCCCTTCTAAACCAGGATCTGCCATTTACTCTGGAATCTGATCTGGTAGTTCTCCATGGCCTTCTTCAGTGAGTGTCGGCTCAGCAGCTTCTGGATGGGGTCTATCCAATTCACCTCCATGGTAAACTGTGTCCTCCTCCACAGCAGATCCATCGTGTGCATCACTCCTTGGCCTGGGCTGTCTCTCTAGCCTGTTTGGGTAGTAATAGCACAGATCATCCTCCTCACTTTCAGACTCAGTCCTGGGTACACGTTCACTCAGTGCGGCATTTTTTTCTCTTAACCCTTTTCTTTGTTTTCTCTCCACAGGTCCTGTCCTGGTCTCCGGCAGTGCAGAAACTTTCCTGGGGTCTTCAGGAACGGACAACCTCACTTCACCCCCAACAGGTAAGAGATGATCTCTGTGTAAAGTCCTTACACCTCCCATCCCTGATTCAGGTTTCAGACGGTATACAGGTAAGTTATTCAGCTTTTCTACCACCAGGTAGGGTACAGAATTCCATTTGTCGGCGAGTTTGTGCTTTCCAGTCAATGCCAGATTTTTTATCAGCACCCGATCTCCCACTAGAGTCTGATGCTTCACTTGTTTGTCATGACATCACTGAACTCAATGATGAGCTGCCTTTAACTGAAAAATTAGTGTTTACTATTGTCACTTTGCATTATTGACACACTATTTTCCTAATTAATGCTGTACAGTTGCTTTGACACAATCTGTATTGTTAAAAGCGCTATATAAATAAAGGTGACTTGACTTGACTTGACTATATAATAGGCGAAAAGCAATAGGTGAGTAAATAAATATGTTTGAATCCTCAGTATTTATAAAAGAGTAGGCAATATTTACCTGGCTGATGCCCTAATTCTTGCGAGATTCAGACGTACGTATATTTAAGTTGTGTTCGAAGATGCCTACTTACCTACTGTATAGCAGGGGGGAAAACGTAGGTGAAGAAAGTAGTATGATCAAAGCCTCAGTATTCAAAAAAGAGTAGGCGAGAAATCCCCGGATGTCCTACTGCTTCAGCCCAGGTTCTGAAGTGTGCATTGGATAGACACTATCCCAGGAGGCCACACGGGAGATGACATGTCATAATCGAACAGGGCTGACAACAGCGACGAGGGTGTTTTCAAAGTGAGTATTAGAAACCAAAAACATGGGTCCTTGTGTTAAAATCGTGCTGAAGGTGTAAAGATGCTAAATAATATAGTATATTTGTGAATTTTCTGTAAAAACATATAGTGAACAGGGAAGCTCCAGTAAGCACACACACGTCTCCAAAGTGAATTTACATAAACCATATACAGTGCCTTGCGAAAGTATTCATATCCCATCATTTTTTCACTTTTTTTATGTTGCTGCCTTATGCTAAACTGCTTTAAATGACTTTTTTCCACATCAATCAACAAGTACATTGCATAAGTATTCATACCCTTAACTAAATATTTAGCTGAAGCACCTTTACAGTCTCAAGTCTTTTTTGTTTGATGCGACAAACAACCCCACCGCATGAGACTGCTACCAGCACACTTTACTTTTGGGATGGTACTCTGCAGGTCATGAGCAGTGTCTGGTTTCCTTCAAACATGATGCTTAGAATTGAGGTTCATCAGACCACAGAATATTGTTTCTCACAGTCTGAGGGTCCTTTAGGTGCTTTTCTGCAAATTCTAAGTGTGTTTTCATGTGTCTTCACTGAAGAGAGGATTGAGTTTGGCCACAACGCCATAAAGCCCAGAACGGTGGAGTGTTGCAGTGATGTTTGTCCTTCTGTAGATTTATCCTATCTCCACATATGATCATGGAGCTCAACTAGAGTGACCATCAAGTTCTTGGTCACCATACTAACCAAAGCCCTTCTCTATCAATTGCTCAGTCTGGCCAGGAGGCAAGCTCTAGGAAGAGCTCTGGTGGTTTCAAACTTCTATTAAGGGTAACAGAGACTACATGCTTTTGTGACCTTTCAATAAAGCAGATTTTTAATATATATATATATTTTTAATGAAAACTTCCCCAGATGTGTGGCTTGTCACAAACCTGTTTCTGAGCTGTACAGGCAGTTCTTTTGACCTCAGGGCTTGTTTTTTGCTCTGCTATGCATTATCAGTTGTTAGACCTTTTATTAAGACATGTGCCTTTCCAAATCATACCCATTCAATTGAATTTGCCACAGGTTAACTTCACTCGAAGTGTAGTAACATCTACAAGCAATATGAATGCTCCTGAGATAAATTTCAATTGTCCCAGATAAGGGAATGAATACTTATGCAATGAAATTATTTATTTATATAATAATTAATTTTTTTTTTTTTTATTATTATTTTTAATAAATTCGCAAAGATGTTAAAAAAATAGTTTTTTGCTTTACCATTATGGTGTATGGAGTGTAGATTGATGTGGAAAAAAGTAATTTAAAGCAGTTTAACATAAGGCAGCAACATAAAATGTGGGAAAAAAAAAATGAAGGGGTATGAATACTTTCGCAAAGATGCTTACTAAATATATATTTAATATCTGATAGGAAAATATTTGATAAGTATTGCAGATGAGAACATCACAACAACACTGTTGTCAACACTGCTTACATTAGATGAATGTAATAATGTAAATATATAAAATAGATAACTCATGTTTAGTTACTTTATGTAAGTTTTTTTTTGTCTATTAGTACTGTTGATAAATTCAGGAACATTTGTGTTGGATAAAAAGTGAGTTAACACATCAGCAACTACCTCAACATGTAAATGTACTATTGAGCACAAAGGTAACTTGAATATTATCTGGATGTTACAGGGACAGATGAGCACACATGCACACACATCCAGTGCAGAGTGACTGATGAAAGAATGCTGCCATCAAATGCTGTGAGTGAGTATACTACAGAAATGAATAAAACATATTTTTAAACCATAAGCTGTAATTATTTTGATTATTGTAATTTCAAACTTTTCAAACGAGCTTTTGTGGTGGAGCAGGACCTGCAAGGCCATATACAGTATATATGGCTATTATATAGTATTATAATAGCATTATATAGTGGTTCAACGCATTATATTGTGTTTTTTTTTAGTCACAGATCGGACAATTTTTTCGGATAAGCAAGAAAAAAAAATATTTAAAGCACAGAGAATGACAATACCGTGAAGGGTTTTTGACATAGGCTAATTTTATGTATATGTATACGCAACTCGGTATTTCCGCACTGTCTGAAACACATCTCTTGTGTGAGCTATGACTGTGTGCGAGAACAGCGTGTGAGTAACGAATTGAGCTCTCTTTCGTTTCTTCTTCTTGTGGTTTAAAATTGCTTGTACGTGTAAATTGGCAAATTAATCTGCGAATCACGTGCGTGCCTAATGGTAGGGTCTCATCCGTACGTATTATGGATCAACTGCGATCCGTTTAACTCCTAATATGTCACAGATCAGAGCAATCTTTCATTTACTTATTTAACATGAAATTGTCAAATTGCTACTCCATATCAATCGCATACAAAGAAAATACAGAATAATTAGAACAATCATTAACATAAATAAATAACAGAGTGTCA
>NW_015642899.1:42226-42805 GCF_001515625.1 Sinocyclocheilus rhinocerous | reverse complement strand
AGCAATCTATAGTGGTTCAACGCATTATATTGTGTTTTTTTTTAGTCACAGATCGGACAATTTTTTCGGATAAGCAAGAAAAAAAAATATTTAAAGCACAGAGAATGACAATACCGTGAAGGGTTTTTGACATAGGCTAATTTTATGTATATGTATACGCAACTCGGTATTTCCGCACTGTCTGAAACACATCTCTTGTGTGAGCTATGACTGTGTGCGAGAACAGCGTGTGAGTAACGAATTGAGCTCTCTTTCGTTTCTTCTTCTTGTGGTTTAAAATTGCTTGTACGTGTAAATTGGCAAATTAATCTGCGAATCACGTGCGTGCCTAATGGTAGGGTCTCATCCGTACGTATTATGGATCAACTGCGATCCGTTTAACTCCTAATATGTGACAGATCAGAGCAATCTTTCATTTACTTAGCCTATTTAACATGAAATTGTCAAATTTCTACTCCATATCAATCGCATACAATGAAAATACAGAATAATTAGAACAATCATTAACATAAATAAATAACAGAGTGTCATATCTATTTTTCCCAGAACGTTCTTGCGACCCGGTAGCAATTCTTCCAC
>NW_015642899.1:26105-40406 GCF_001515625.1 Sinocyclocheilus rhinocerous | reverse complement strand
GGATCAACTGCGATCCGTTTAACTCCTAATATGTCACAGATCAGAGCAATCTTTCATTTACTTATTTAACATGAAATTGTCAAATTGCTACTCCATATCAATCGCATACAAAGAAAATACAGAATAATTAGTACAATCATTAACATAAATAAATAACAGAGTGTCAAATCTATACACATTTTTCCCAGAACGTTCTTGCGACCCGGTAGCAATTCTTCCACAGCCCGGTAGTGGGCCGCGGCCCGGTGGTTGGGGACCTCTGCATTAATTCATTACATGACAAAAAACGTCCCAGGTTACGTATGTAACCATGGTTCCCCCGAGGGAATGAGATGCTGCGTCGGAAAACGCTTTGGGAACGCCCCTGTGTGCCCACACTCTGAATCACATGCGAAATCAGTCCAATGGAATGGCAAAACGTCACGGGCGGGGTGACGTAGAGACCAGAGAGCTTAAAAGCGCATCCGAAACAAGCAATGGTAGCTTCTGATAAGTTGAAGCAAGTTGCTCACAGGGATGCAGGAAGTATGGCAACCAGTGTTAATTTCGTTTCGTAATTTTCGTCAACGACATTTTTTTTCACCGACGACAATGAGACAATAACGAACTAAAACTATTTTTGAATGACAAAAACTATTACGTAAATCTATTGACATTTTTGTCAACGAATAAATGTTAAGGAGGGACGAATTAGGAAGAGATTCATTCAGAACGAATCTGCTGCGTGGTTCGGAGGTTAGGTGTGGACATATGAACTGGCAGGACATAAGCTAACATACACTTGCTGCACGTTGCATAAAACGTTAAAAAATGTCAATATGTGGGAGTAAGAGAAGTACAGAATTTCCACAATATGTGGGAGAAAGAGAAGAGCAGACATATGGATAAATCTGACGACGCAAGAGAGAACTCAATTCGGTCTGGTGTTCTGAGCGCAGACACTGAAGCATACACACACAGAAAGCGCGTCTCACAGCATGCGAGTACTCTTTTGCGTTGCATGAACGGAGAATTACACACAAAATGATGTCAAATTGTCTGTTTTGACGAGTATTCACGTAAACACAGTTGATTACCTCTTAAGTGAACATAAAGCTCTTGACTGAAAAACGTTAGTAGCCCTAAAGATTAATCTAAATGTATTTATAGAAATAAGTATGTCTGCTTGAAAGAATGAAGAATACAGTAAACAAGTTGCTACAAAGAATGCATAATTAGCCTATATAACCATTGATATTTCATTAAAAAGAAGACCATGTTCTTGTTCTTTATGAGAAGTTGTTTTATTTAATTTTAACATAAAGGCATGTTGTGTTTCACCGCAGTTAAATCGGTGTCTATCATGATAAAACCTCAGAGGCGGACAAAGTACACAACTCCATTACTGAAGTGAAAGTACAGATACTGCTGGTCAAACATTACTCCATTACAAGTAAAAGTTGTAAAGACAGATTTTTACTTAAGTAAAAGTACAGAAGTACTTGCTTTTAAAAGTACTTAAGTACCAAAAGTAAATTTCCTTTTTTATGTCAATGCACTGTTTTATTATTGTTGTATGTAATACTTGCAATACCTCTGAAGCAACTTACAATACATTACACCTACTGAATACACTGACTCGCTTTTAGCTGAAGAGCTTTTAGAATGTTAAAAACCTATGGGGAAAAAACAAAACAAAAATATATATATATTATTTAACACCCCTACCCACCCCCACAAAAGCAGGATGGTAGTGATCTCACACAGTTCTGACAGGCTCTGGACACATCTATGTGTAGCCATTCATCCACATTTGAACAGAGTGGACAGTGAAATTACTGTAAATACAGACTGATAAGGAAGAAGAAAAAATCAAACCTGCTTTAAACCCCAGCAACACAACTGTAGCTATATAACTTTACGACAGCAACACTGCTTTAACAAAAAAAGCAAAACAGCAAGACTTATTTGACATCAAAACAATTTTTTTTTTAATGCTGTCTAATCGCTCTCATGGTACTTTGATGTCATACACAGAATGGTCTGTGCAGTGCTGCTTCAAGTCCAACACCTATTGTGTTTTATTAGGAGACGCACAACAGTTCTTCTGTGGCTTTATAGGTAATATTTTCACGTACACAATTTAGCAAAATCAGAAAATATTGTGTCTAATATATACCACAATATTAACTTCCTATTATTGAATTGTTGTAAATAAATATCACATTTGCAACTGGTCAGTGCTCAAAAAATGCTGGGAAATCACTTCATGTAGCCCTACAAGAATGATTACTGATAAACTGTCTGAAAAAAAAGAGTCACGTTTTAGAGAAGAAAAAAATCACCCACTGACTTTCAAAGCTGCTACATAGTAACGACTTTCTACTTCGAGGACCTTGATAGAAATGTAGTGGAGTGAAAAGTACAATATTTGTCTTACAAATGTAGTGAAGTTATAGTCATAAGTTTCCAGAAAAAATAATACTCAAGTAAAGTACAGATACTCAAAAAGTGTACTTAAATACAATACTCAAGTAAATGTAGGCTACTTAGTTACTGTCCGCCTCTGATGATAAATCAGTCTTACATGCACTGTAACTAAACCCATTAGATTTTAGCCGACTAAATTTACTGTAGATTTAGTCGACTCAAATATTTAGTTGATTAAAACTAGACTAAAACTAAAAACAATTCAGATGACTAAAATATGACTAAAACTAAATGGCATTTTAGTCAAAAGACTATGACTAAAACTAAATCAAAATTTGCTGTCAAAATTAACACTGATGGCAACGAGACGCAGCGTCTCATTCCCTCGGGGAACCATGGTTACATACGTAAACTGGGACGTTCCCCTTCGGGAACTCACGCTGCGTCGGAAAACACTTTGGAAATGAGAATGCTCACACCCCCATACTAACAAATGCCTGTCTAGTGTGAAATCATGGCGAGCACAGCTAAGACAGATGCACCTGAGAGTCTGGAGCGGTACCATACTTCTCCTGGCCTCACAGAACAAAATAAACATGTACCAACGGGTTTCGCCCCCAATGACTGACCACCCAAAGGGTCGTGGTAAGCAGCTATGGCCGCCACGAACACTCTAAAGGCGGAGGTGGTCAAACCTGCGGAGAATCATTCCTGCAGGAACTCCAGAACTGAACCAAACGGGCAGTTAACTGGGACCATCTGATGATTTCCGCACAATGACGTGAACACAATCCACTTCAAGGAGTACAGTTTCCTTGTGGAGGGAGCTCTGGACTGGAGTATGGTCTCAACAACCTCAGTTGAGAGACCGGAAGCTATAAGTTGTCCCCCTCAGGGGCCACACCCACAGTTTCCACAACTCCAGATGGGGGTGAAAAGAAGGTACCCCCCGCCTGAGAGAGGAGAACAAGCCAGAAGGGGCTACCAGGTCCGCAAACCATGGCTAGCCCAGTACAGGGCTACTAACAGGAGACAAACCATGTCCTGGAGAACTCTGTCCAGAACTCCCGGGAGCAGAGCAATCGTGGGAAGGCATACAGACGAAGCCTCGGCCACATCTGTACCATGGCATCCAGCCCCAGCGTAGCCAGATGCATGAGGGAGAACCACAGGGGACATTGTGAGGTATCTCGAGACGCAAACAAGTCTACCTGGGCTCGACCAAACTTCTTCCAAATCTGCTCCACCACCTCGGTGTGGTGCTTCCATTCCCCCGGGCCTCAGCCCCTGCCTCGACAGGATGTCTGTTCCCTGATTGATGTGCCCAGGGATATACACTGCCCTCAGGGAGAGCAGTTTCCCCTGGGCCCACAGAAGGATCTGGCGTAAGAGACCACCGATGCGTTGTCTGTTGCGAACAAGCACAAGATGTCCTCTCAGGTCTGGAAGAAATTGCTTCAATGCTCGAAACACGGCCAGCATATCCAGACAGTTGATGTGCCACATGCAATGGGGACCTTCCTACAGACCCTGGGCGGAGCAGCCACTCATGACTGCTCCCCAGCCTGTGGGGGGCCTTGTGACAGGAACCAAGGTTTCCTCCACATATCTAAGGCATGTAAGCATCGCCATGTGACCTTGATCATGCAAAGCGGGTTGCCCCTCGGGGAGAACCCTTTGGTCCTGAGCCACTTCTGCAAGGGTATCATGTACAGCAGGCCAAAAGTTACCTTGGATGCAGCTGCCATCAGACCCAACAGTCTCTGAAACTGTTTGACAGTGAGTGACTGGCCTTCTCTCACTCTCTTCATGACTGTGAGGATCGACTCAATCTGAGCAGGAGACAGATGTGCCTGCATCATGGTCGAATCCCACACCATGCCCAGATAAATGGTTCTCTGTAGTGGAGAAAGCACACTTTCCCTGGCGCTTAGCCTTAACCCCAGCTCTTTCATATGGGCAAGGACAACATCTCAATGCCGAACCGCCATATGCTCCGAAGAGCTAGTATCAACCAATCTTCGATGTAGTTGAGTATGCAGATGCCATTGAATTGCAGAGGAGCCAGAGCAGCATCCACACACTTGGTGAAAGTGCGGGGTGAGAAAGCACACCTCTTAGGTCTGGGAGAAAGTGTTTCAGAGCCTGAAACATGGCCAGAATCTCCAGGCAAATTATGTGCCACATAAGATGGTGGCCTCCCCACAGATCTTGGGCAGAGCGGTCACTCATGACTCATGACCGGAGCCCATGAGGGAGGCATCCGTTGTTAGCATTACACGACGACAAGGAGCCCCCGACACATGGCCCTGTGACAGGAACCATCGTTTCTTCCACATGTCTAAGGCCCGTAAGCATCACCGCATGACCTTGATCATGCGGAACGGGTTGCCCCTCGGGGAAAACCCTTTGGTCCTGAGCCACCACTGCAAGGGTCTCATGTACAGCACGTTGGATGCAGCTGCCATCAGACCCAACAGTTTCTGGAACTGCTTCACAGTGAGTGACTGGCCTTCTATCACTCTCTTGACTACCGTGATGATCGACTTGATCCGAGCAGGAGACAGATGTGCCTGCATCGTGGTCGAATCCCACACTACACCTAGATAAGTGGTCCTCTGTATTGGAGAAAGCACACTTTTCTTTGTGTTTAGTCTTAACCCCAACTCTTTCATGTGAGCGAGAACGACATCTCGATGCCGAACCGCCATCTGCTCTGATTGAGCTAGTATCAACCAATCGTTGATGTACTTCAGTAAGTGGATGCCCTGGAGTCGCAGGGGAGCCAGAGCAGCATCCACACACTTGGTGAAAGTGCAGGGTGAGAGTGCCAGACCGAACTGAAGAACCCGATATTGGGATGCTTTGCCCCCGAAAGCAAACCTCAGGAACTTCCTGTGTTGAGGAAGGATGGGTATGTGGAAGTATGCATCTTTCCGATCTATCGTCACAAACCAGTCCTTGGACCTGATTTGAGACACGACCTGTTTGATCGTGAGCATTTAGAACTTGATTCGCATGACTGAGTGGTTCAACAAATGCAGATCTGGAATCGGACGTAACCCCCCATTCTTCTTCGGAACGATGAAGTACCGGCTGTAGAACCCGGACTCTCTGTCAAGAGGAGGGACCACCTCAACGGCCTCCTTTCTCAAGAAAGTGTCTACTTCTTGTTCCATGACCAGAGCCTGCTCAGGCCCACCAGAGTGGGAAATAGCCTCCCATTGAATAGAGGCGGACGAGACCCGAACTGAATCTTGCAGCCTCTTTCTACAGTGTGCAGGACCCAATGAAACACATTTGGCAGAAGCTTCCACGCTGCCAGATGATCTACTAAGGGAACCAGTCTCTCAAGACTGGCCTCTGGTGTATTTAGAGTGGCTAGCTCGGTGCCCTGAAGTGGAAGACCGGCAGGAGACGGCCAATCTAGCTGCTCTAAAGACCTCCTTGGAGGTAGCGAGCCTCTCAAGACCGCTCTCGAAGACTTTCTAGCGAGAATGATGGTCCACAGATCCGCCTTCTGCTTAGAAGCCTTCGGCCGGGAGCGCTGCTCTGACTCCAGATATTTTCCGGGGAAGTACGAGGAGCGACGCTCCCCGAATGAGGAGCTGGAACACGGCTGGGGCAGCCCCTGAGATCTGTGTCCACCACTGGAGAATGTCAGGGCCTTAAGGGTGATGCTGCAATGGGGACAGATAGCTTGCAATCATCTGTCCCACCTAGACATCGCCCTATAGACCTACTCATTCAGCCCCCCAAATAGAAAAAATTCGCAAAATAAGGGCTGAAGAGCTGGACTGAAATATGGTTAAACCCATGCTCTTAACACCTCGGTGTGGAGACGGAAAACCGGTAGGTACCGACACGGAGGATGTGATTAGAAAGCTATGGCACGCATTTAGTTACAATCTCCACCAACTCCTCAAAGTCTAGTAATGACGTGTTTACCACATCAACCTCCTCGGAGGAAGAGAGGTAAACACCGTGCTCTCACTCGAGAATTTTATATCCCAAGAGAGCGCTGTATTAGAGAGTGAGGGAGGAGAAAGGGGAGCCCGTCTCCGATCCCTGTGCTGAATAATATATATATGAATATATCCATAATTTATATCTAACTTCTCAAAGCCAGAAGAATATACATAATTTAATTCCTCAGAATTAAATGCAGCCATACAAACCAGACAAGTCAACACGGTCTGATTATAATATAAAATGCAATATAAAAGAATCGTGAATAACAATAATCGTTTGGGGGAAAGAGAGAGAAAAAGGCCACGCGGGAGCATTCGATTCTACATTGCATAAACCTTTCTTCCCTCGAAAAGAAACGCCAGTGGGAGCAGAGCTAAACTTCTACGGTAATGCATTTTCACTTGTACACTTAGGGTTAATTTATGAATAAACACAGCTAGAGCTGACTGTGCATGCTCCGCTTCAAAACAAACCACACATAAATCGCGTGGATCCCCACCCCTTATTTTTGCGAGGGCGGGGAGAAACGAGTGATCAAAAATGCAGTATGTTTTTTTTTTATCATATGCAAAAGATTGAGATTGGCGAGTCCTCAAACTCATATACTGTACATCATTGCTAACAACATCAACCTCCTCGGAGGAAGATAGCTCACTCAAAGGGGGAAGAGACTGCAGCGAGGGCTTCCGAAACTCCATAAGAGAGCGCTAGATTCATATGCGATCCCAATGCCTCACCAACAGCGGGACAGGAACCGCAAAGACAGCAAACAAGGACACACTCCTCGAAGTGTGCCCGGCGGGAGCGGAGCGTTCGCGGCGGAAGCACGATGCACAATCAGCCCCCTCGAGAGCTGACTGTGCGTGCTCCGCTCCCAAACAAACAACACAACTAAAGTGCTAAAGTGCTAAAGTGCTGTCTGTTTAGCTCGCCATATAGAGGTGATTGTGCACTGTTTGACAAAAAACAGAAAATAAGACCGACAAGTTTCACACAGAGCGCTTGCTGAAAACACAGAAGCTAACGTTGCTTTTAAGCTTTCTGGTCTCTACGTCACCCTGCCCATGACGTTTAGCCATTCCGTTGGACTGATTTTACATGTGATTCAGAGCGTGGGCACACAGTGGCATTCCCAAAGCATTTTCCGACGCAGCGTGAGTTCCCAAAGGGGAACTGATGTATTCACCTTGGCTGCATTTATCTATTGTGTAGTCATGCATAGCTATGGCATATGACTAAACAGATTACATTCTGCTTGTTAAAAAATAAAGAAATATATATACTGTATATATATATATATATTTTAAATTTGGAATAATTTCACACCAAGCTATTTTGGGTGCATTGCACAGTTTGTCCTGTAAACTATAAAAAAGGAAAACATCCTAATCTGGGTTCACATCAAAAACATCAAATCTGCATTCGCTGGCTGGCGCAGAGCCAGAGAAATACACGTTTTTACAGAGCTGCCCATTATAACCAATCACTGAGAATTTATGAATGACAAATCAGAGGCATTCAGATGAGTCATCACTGAAACGCCACTGTTTCGTCACCGCGTGCGCTCGCTGACTGAATTCTCTGGCGAATTCTCTCATTAGAAACAACAAAGTGCAGATGTGCAAAGGTACAAATGTAAGTAAGAGATTCATTCACAGTTTAAACAGCTTTAGTGATTATAATGGGAGTTTTTGAGAGTGCTTGAACTCACTAGACTGAAGTGAAAATGTTCTTTGATAATGTAAATGTTCTAGAACGCAAGCTTCTAGAGGGCACATAAGTCTGAAGTAATTAATTTTGATTAAGGGGTGCAGAGCCAGTGGTGGTTTTGTAGGCAAACATTAATATCTTGAATTTTATGCGAGCAGCTATAGGTAGCCAGTGCAAATTGATAAAAAGAGGTGTGATGTGCATTCTTTTTTGCTCATTAAAAATTAATCGATGCCACGTTCTGTATTAATTGTAAAGGTTTGACAGAACTAGCTGCAAAAAACCTGCCAAGAGAGCAAAGCAATAGTCCAGCCTGGACAGAACAAGAGCTTGAACAAGGAGTAAGAAAGGGCCTGATCTTCTTGATGTTGAATAAAGGTGATTATAATGGGAGTTTTTGAGAGTGCTTGAACTCACTAGACTGAAGTGAAAATGTTCTTTGATAATGTAAATGTTCTTTGCTCTTTCTGTACAATGAAAGTGTTATAGGCTAATTAGTAACTTGCAATGTTTTTTTATTAAATTCACATTAAATAGCCTACTAAGTCAGTCGTATTAAAAATATTTTATGACATGACACCCATATCTGGTTCTTAAGTAAAAAGATTACACTATTAGGCTACTTTGCCCATCGCCAGTTGTAGATCATCTAACATAATCTATAAAGGTGCAAAATGCATTTACTTACACATATTTGAGAATCAACATATTTCATGATACTACCTCAGAGAGTGAAGAGAAGGATGTGAATGAGTGTATGTTTGGTGGTAAGATGTGTTTTATCAGATTGTTGTGGGGAAATTTGTGCACTGATGGTTTTAATTTTATTAATGAAGAACGTGGCAAAGTCGTCAGCTGTTAGAGTTGATGAAGGAGGGGGAGGAGGATGACAAAAGAGGGAGAAGATCATCTAACATAATCTATAAAGGTGCAAAATGCATTTACTTACACATATTTGAGAATCAACATATTTCATGATATAGTTTGGGAATATTTCAAATAAAAATAAAAAAATAAATACCTATCAGTTATACAGTGGTATCGTTGCTGCTTTGAAATTGTAATATCTTATTCTAGAGATTGCAGTGATACCTGACATGGTGAAAAATTACTGAATGGATAATAATGAAAGTAGTTTAAGATGAATTTTAAAAGTGTGCCCCCTAAAAGCACAAGTGGCCCCTGCCTGCCCCCAACCCCCCATTTACTGTGGTCTAGAACCACCACTGATATATATATATATATATATATATAGGTACAGGGCTTTCGGTTCGGTGCACATGTGTATCGAATGCAGTCCTTATTTTACGTGCAGAACAAATCTGCATTCCCACACGAACATATTAAGTGGCGGACCGCAAGTTTGTTTAGTCTCCGCCTCGCACAACACGCTTAGCCTTTTTCGCAGAAAGCAACAGGACTCAACCAGGTATCCAGAATGCTAGACAGAGTCAGAAGGGTTGTGTCTTTTTTTCACCATAGCCCAACAGCGGCACACATATTGGAGAGCAAACAGGAGATGCTTAATTTACCAAAACACACCCTTATTCATGATGTTACCACCCGCTGGAACTCTAGTTATGATATGCTTGAGAGGTACATTGAACAACAAACAGCTGTGTACTCAGCACTGACAGAAAATGCCCTCAAGAAGAACAAAGCAGCCACATTATCTGACCAGGATGTGATAATGGCAGAGGAGGTAATTGAGGTCCTTAAACCACTAAAAATCCTCACTACACTGATGAGCACTGAATCCACACCTTCGAAATCAATGATCCTGCCCCTCAAAACCGCAGTGTTCAACTCTATGGAACCCAAAGAGGAAGACAGTCCAACTGTGAGAATAGTCAAGGCTGCCATCAGAGAAAACCTGGAGGACAGATACTCTGCTTGTCATGACTTCCTCCACAAATGCACATCTCTTGACCCAAGGTTCAAGGCCCTTCCTCATGTGGATGATGCCTGTCATGACAGAATCTCATGCCTCATCACAACAGCCTCACGAACAGCCTCATCACAGAGATTGTATCCATGGAAGAAGAACAGGTATTCATTTTCTTGTGCATATAATATATTTATTGCTTAATGTGAAACATTTGCTGCTACAGTGTCAGTACTAATAATCATATATTAAATATATTATTTTGTAGAGTGAGGAAGCCACAGGGACAACAGCAGTCAGTTCATCTCCAGAGAGAGGACACCCAGAGGCATCAGAATCATCTCCTCCTGTCAAGAAGTCAGCCATGGCTCAACTGTTTGGTGAGATCTTCAAGACTCAGGTGGGAAAAAAGCTTACTTTGGAGCTGGTGAAGGAAGAGGTTGCCCCATACAAGGCAGTGGACTGTATTTCACTGGAATTCCAACCCACTTGTATGGTGGAGGACCAATGAGTCCACATATCCTTGTATCGCAAAGTTATCAAAGTGCTACCTTGCTGTACCTGCAAACTCTGTCCCTAGTGAGAGGGTATTTTCAACAGCAGGAGACATTGTAACTGCCAGCAGATCTGCCCTTACTGCAGAGAGTGTAGACAAGTTAATTTTTTTTCTGACTAAAAACATGAAAGTTGAATGAAACTGAACAGGGCTATAAGCTGGAATTGTGATGTTATACTTTAGACAATGTGTGGAAAAGTTAGGTTCTTTAAAAAAAATTCTGAGCAGGCCTGCAACCTGGGGTTGTTAATACTGCGCTGTAATCAATAGTTATTTATACATTAAATTTTTACTACCTTTTATATTTTGTTGAATTTATTTGAGAAGGATTGTATTTATTGGAGAACTTCGGGATTTTATTTTCATATATTTATTTATGTTTTTTTAACATGAAGGGATTTTATTCAAAATTGTTTCAAAAAAAAAGTATACTGTTGATGTTCAGAAATGTTAATAATAAATGATAAGCAATTTTATGTTTTGCATTTCTTCCCCTTAACTGTCCCGAAATTAAACCGAACCGTGAATTAAAAACCGAGGTTCAAGCGAGAGCGAGGTATATGCAAGAAAAGTTTATCAGAGGATCTGAGAGAGCGAGAGGATTGCTGATAGCTGAGAAGTTCGGACAAGTATGATGGGGCTAGATCATTTAATGCTTTATACACAAATAATAAAATCTTAAAATGGATCCTATGCTGCACCGGTAACCAAAGAAGAGATGCTTAGACAGGAGAAATGCTTTCTCTCCTCGTAGTACCAGTCAGCAACCTCGCGGCTGCGTTCTGGACCAACTGCAAGTGATTCAGCGATGAATGATTGAGACCCATATAAAGCGCATAAGGGGGTTACACTTTATTTTGATAGTCCACTTTAGACATTCTATTAACAGTAAGTAACTTTGCAACTACATGTCAACTAGCAGTTAGTCGAGTATTAGTAGACTGTCTGCTTAACACTTAAGACTATCTTCTAACACTTTCTTTGTCAACTTATTCTACTAACCCTAAACCTACCCTAACAGTCTGCTCGGAGAGTTAGTAGACATGTAGTTGCAAATTAATGAGAATTAGTTGACATGTAGTTGACACGTAGTTACAAAGTTACTTATAGTTAATAGAATGTCTAAAGTGGACTATCGAAATAAAGTGTAACCGAAAAAAGCTGTTCTTTTTTCGTATAGTATGTCCTTTTAGCAATGGAGACATTAGCATAAAATGAAGAGAGGAGTGACTGATACACATTAAGGTCAGTAGGATTTTTTGCATTGTGCCATACCCTTTCAGCAGCCCTGAGCTTAGAACGATGTTCGCGGAGAATATCAGACAGCCAAAGGGCAGAAGGGGTTGTACGGGCTGGCCTGGAAGACAAGGGGCAGACAGTGTCTAAACAAGATGTAAGAGTAGAGCAGAAAGTATCAGTAACACTGTTAGCATCAAGAAATGGTAACTGTTTAGGGGAGGAAGCGAAGATGAAACCATAGCAGATAGCCGGGAGGGTGAGAGTAGGTTACGTTGGCTGTTATTAAGCTTCTCATCAAAAAAACACAACTTGACCCCACAAATGACCTGCTCTTATCATCTGATCGTGGTTGTATCTCTCTATTAGTGCTACTGGATCTTAGTGCTGCATTCGACACGGTTTGACAAAATGGGATTGTCCGCAGTTTCCATAATGGCACAATGCCAATTACCCACATGGATTTCATGTGGGATTGCACTTGCCAACAGCTGGGCCCCAACTGGGCAACATGTGCAAGACCCATCTTGGCCCCAGCTTTATTTTTTATGTACTACAAGGTTACTACATGGGCTTAAACCTAAGGGAGTGAGATCGTCTAGTTGAATGAAATTGGAATACGCAATGACTTCAATCTAGCAATACAATCAGATAAGGCCTTTAAAAGATGATAAGAGGAACATCGCTCAAATCAATCTTTATCGCAATGAAGGAAGATTTCTTCGTTCCAACAGGCGATTTTGATAATATTAAAATGTACTGTAAAGAGATTTCTTCATCTTTAGAGAACAATTTTAATATTATGAATTACAGTTTACTTTAACTATTAACAGTGACTAAATGTTAGACAAATAGAGGCTGTTAAAATACACTACTGGAGGTGGCTTTTAACCATCCAATCAAAAGAGTGAGTTCGCGTTGCGACTTTAAAGAGCTGATCATTTTGATACCAAGAACGAAACGTCTAGAAGATCTTAAAGCAGAGATACACTCATATACCTGAATATAAGCATTGAGAGTCTAACTAATACAAATAAAGAGTTGTAACTAGGCTAATACAATAGGGAAACATACAAACAACACATGCATATACCAGATACAATTGTAACTGATTAATTATAGTCTAAATAAAGAAATGTCTTTATGTGTGTGTGTGGGTGTGTGTTATGTGAGCATGTTGTAGTTTGCTGGTCAGCCAGGCCCATTGGTCATTTATGTCTCTTTGGAATGTGTTTGAAGTTCAATGGGGAGACGAGAGTGGTGAAACTGTTTAGCATCTCCTTGACAGTGCGGGGAACCATTGGCAATTTAGCACCCATATAAATGTAGAATCTGGGGCCAGGACTGTAATTTATATGCAAATGTCAAAAGGCTAAGAGGGGTCTCTAAAGACATAAAACCCCAATGATCATCCATGATTTTAAGCAGACGTCACATAGCCTACATTGTAGACACAATATTTTCAATATTGAGTGCTTTTGCTCCAAAATAGTTCCAAACAGAGTCACAGCAGAACATTCGCATCACAGATCAACATAGTGGTTTTTCATTCTTGAATGATTCAGTGCTTTTAATAATTTATTGTTTGTTTTAATAATTAATTTTATTTATTGATTGTTACTAGCTTCTTTGCTGAAATTGGTTGAATAAACAAATTAATAAATCAATGACTCATTCATTAAATATTATTAATATTTATAATTTATTTTATTAATAACTGAATTAGTCTGTCATCAATGGTTCATGCATCTGTTACTAGCTCTAAAATTATGTTTTGTAATTAGCAACAGGGACTACACACAAGAGAGTTTTAAAAACAGAAACCTGATCTCAACACTCACTGCGCTCTCCCAACTTTTGTAGGTGCAAAGATCTGTTTCTTATATCAAACGTTACTCAAGGTCTGCACTCTAAAAATCTCTTTATTTTAGCAGGAGATAAAAACAAATGACAAGCGTTTCGGCTTGCTGCCTTCGTCAGTGTGACAAGACCAAAGTTGAGTGTGCACACTTCGAAGGCCAGGCCTCCGAAGTGCACGAAGGGCCCTCCAAAGTGCATGAAGGACGCTCTGCCTTTGCAGGATTTCCTAATTGCAACACCAGAGGTTCCTGATTAGCGCTCTGTCGCATAGCAACGGTGCAAGAGGAGAGCTGACGAGAGGACAATCCTGCCAGGATAGGTGGAGCCAGAACTGCTCATTTTTATTTTTATGTTTTATGTCATAATTAGAGGAGACGGTGATGTACCTCAGGCTTAGCCAAGACCGATGCCAGGTAAGTTACATTGGTTTGCTGCGTCCGTTGTCGGATTACAACTTTAAATGCAGGAATTGGCTTTGGAATTGGCTTGGAGCTTACTTGAATAATGTAATGATACATATGAAAAACTACAAAATACACACACACACACAAACATAGCAGTTCAAATGATTGACTGATATCTTACAAAGGTGCGATTTTATATAGTTTATTGTCTTGACCATGGTGATCATATGTAGACATGTTTGCAACCCGGATTTTTTAGGCAGTTAAGC
>NW_015642899.1:10521-11482 GCF_001515625.1 Sinocyclocheilus rhinocerous | reverse complement strand
GAGGAGACGGTGATGTACCTCAGGCTCCGATGCCAGCGATGCCAGGTAAGTTACATTGGTTTGCTGCGTCCGTTGTCGGATTACAACTTTAAATGCCTTTGGAATTTTTATATAGTTTATTGTCTTGACCATGGTGATCATATGTAGACATGTTTGCAACCCGGATTTTTTAGGCAGTTAAGCATAAAAATAAAACTGTGAATAAAAAAAATAAAAATAAAAAATAGAGCATTGTACAGCTCAATGTTCAGCGGCAGCTGTGACAGCTGAACAGTGCTCTGTTTGACCAGTCCGAGTCCTTCAGATGCAGCCTCTGATATAGTTAGCAAAATTTGTTAATATTCTGACAAAATGTTGATATTTTCATTTTCAAAATAATCAGAGGTGGACTGTAATGAAGTACATCCGTTAAGTATACTCGTACAAATATGAAGCACTAAGTTTTCTTTTTTCCTCACAGGACAGCAACACTACAAAAATATGGTCTTTTACAACATGATGCATTGTTGTAGATTAAACTACCCAACAGTATATTTAGTAGGCAACTTTAAATTTAATAACCTTGGACATATTCAGAAGTAAAATAAAATATACACAGTAGTGCAGCAGTAATATTAATGCAAAACCATCCTGATGAATTCTTTTTTCAGAACAATACTGTACATACCTTTAATATACTTAAGGTATTAAGAGTAAAAGCAGAGTATGCAAGATAATACTTTTACTTAAAGGACAGTTCAGCCAAAAATGAAAATTCTGTAATCATTTACTGACCCTCAAGTTGTTCCAGATTTGGAATTTTCATTTTTGGGTGAACTACCCTTTAGCTAAGGTTATAAATATGACTAGTAGTTTTTCCCCAATATGGTATTAGTAGTTACTAAAAGTAGTTTACTAAAGTATTTCAATATTTCTTCTACTAATTACTTTGTCATAGCTCTAAACAATTTCTCTTTTCCTT
>NW_015642899.1:7715-10458 GCF_001515625.1 Sinocyclocheilus rhinocerous | reverse complement strand
TTGACATGCCTCGTTCCACTGTCACCGCATTGTCCTCCGAGTCGCTGAGGAGATGCTGGCCATTCACCAAGAGATTCACCTCCTGAAGACACCAGAACACATGGAGGCAGGGCTGGGCTCAAAACTGATGTTGTTTTTTCTGAGGTTAAACCTAAGCTATGTTGTAAAAAGTACTTTCAGTCATGTACAGAACAATTTGTTTTAATGTGTAAAAATTTATAGGACAGAAAAAAAATAACAGAATAATGTTTTGTGAAAAAGTTATAAGCTGCATTACAAAAATTAACAATGTACATAATTACTTCTCTTTTATTTACACATGTGAATATGCAAAACAAAAATAATGTACCCATTTTTTCCACTGCTTTCTCTTGGCTAATAGAGAATGACTAATTAGTTTATTTGTTAAGCATTCTCTCAAGAAGAGAAAACAGTCCCTCCATTCTCTCCCTGCTCTCCTGTGCTCTTCTCTCCTCTGTCTCTCTCTCTCTCTGTAGTTTGATATCCTTTGAATTTCAGCAAAAACATGTGTATGAACTTGCCTACTTTGTATTTTTTTTGGTTTTCCCCAGCAGGCTCATTTTCTCCAGAATAGTACTAAAACAAGAGAAAACGGAAACACTTATGAAAAATATAAAAGACAGGTTTGCAATCTTAACATTAGGAAACTGACACAGCAGGACATGCATACAAAATACTGAAGTACTAAAGTTTGGTTAAAACATTTGTAGACATATCTTGAATGACAGCACTACAAAAACACAACAAAGGGAAAGACTATTGCCTTATATAGTGGTTGTCTTATTGTTTGTGGGTTTTGTGTTAAAAAAAACCCCTGGCTTTTAACACTTTCGCTAGGTATTTGAGTAAATAAAAACACAATACTTACATTTCAATGTGAATTCCCCCAGAGAACGCTCACCCGCCGTGTTTTTTGAATATAAACACTGTCGTCATCTGCGCGCAAGTAATTCTGGGATATGGTAAGGTGCGAAGTGTCCATCAGATGTACACTTCATTTTCCTGGGAAATGTCGCTGAAAAGTCGCTTTCGAAATACGTCAGCGTTCGTCGCGCCGCGGTGATGCAATCG
The DNA here is from genome assembly GCF_001515625.1 of Sinocyclocheilus rhinocerous. Taxonomy (NCBI): domain Eukaryota; kingdom Metazoa; phylum Chordata; class Actinopteri; order Cypriniformes; family Cyprinidae; genus Sinocyclocheilus; species Sinocyclocheilus rhinocerous. The sequence goes on along the minus strand of NW_015642899.1, from coordinate 9,366 downwards.
GCCTTGGAATGCGGTCTTCGGAGGGTGCATTCTGAATTGGGACAGCTTACATCGTGACGCTGTGATGCAAACGCACTTCAAATGTGCACTTCGGAGTCCTCACACTTCAGTTTGTTCAACAAAGTTTCCATCCAGTTTTGATATCGACTAAGAATAATGCGTAAAAAAAACTTTGCAAAAATTGCTGTCTACAGCTTGTTTCCATCCAACTGGCCTTTTACCGATAAAATGGTGTGCGTGATGTCATCCCTAAAAAATGAATTGTCGCAACAGTTTGTGTATCGCAAAAAAAAAATTGCCTTGAGCTGTTTCCATACATCACGTCAAGCACTGTAGAAGATTTTAATTAATCAAAATGTAAATTAATGTGGCCATTTATGTATTAAGTTATTCTACTAATATAATCATGTGTATTTGCCTGCATGTATAGATTGTGTTGAGCAAGCGAGCCGTTGGCATTTAGAGAGCACTGAGGGCGGGCATCAAGTGAGCAAGCTAGTGAAACGTTGCACGGGCAAAAGAGAAGGTCTGCACACATCCAAAAACGTATTTTAAATGCAAAATTGATTTCCGTGCGCTCGAAAGACTTTTTTCTTTGCGAAACGAAAATTTTCTCCACAAACTCAGATCGCGCGCGTGCAAAATGCACTTTTGTGCGCTCAAAATATGATCTTTCGCGCGCAGAATTTTGGCAGAAATGTAAGCCCATAGGCATTCCGCCAAAATAAAAGTCCCCGCGATAGAGAAAAGAGCACTTCTGTGCGTCTGCATTAATGAGCCTTTTGCACAGTGGGAGTAAGTCACACATGTGCAAGTCACAAGTAAGTCTCAAGTCTTAACCTTCAAGTCTCAAGCAAGTCCAAGTCAATTTTTGTGAGAATCAAGCAAGTCAAGTCAAGTCACTGCTTTATGTCAAGCAATTCAAGTCAAGTCAAGTCGTAGCTTGGGTCAAGCAAGGCACTGTCAGGTCATACAAATGTTTGATGATTTAACTGAATTTATATATTAATATAACTTAAAACTACAGTAGGTATGGACTATGGGAGTTTTATTTGCAAAAAAAAAAAATGCAATATGCATCTCTACTCAAAAGGTGTCCACATACAGCTGAGTTGTTAATACAATTAAAATCTAAAAATAAAAATGAAAACTGCATAGCCTAAAAATGTAAATGTAACTGAAATTAGTCCAACATAAAATCATGAAAAGTATTTAGGTACAGCTGTTTCAATATGCCTCAAACATTGCAGAAGACTACGAAAAAGTATTAAACAATTCAAGTATAATGATTTCTATGCCACCAAAGGGCATTCTTCAAACAGGCATCACCTTTATGGGACATGAACACATCCTTAAGTTAGATCCTTCCTTTTTAACAAAAGAATAACAACAAGAAAAAAATATTAATAATTGAATCACACAAACCTTGCACCTCTTTATAATGTACATTATTAATCTGTGTGTGTGTGAGTGAGTGAGAGATTTATTAATATTTGTGAGTGAATGTGTGTGCACGTGTTGTTTTTGTTTTGTTTGTTTGTGTATGCATGGTTGGATTTGCAAGTCTGTATGATTTTTTTTGTGTGTGTGTGTGTGGGGGGGGGGTGGGGAGTGAGGGAGTCTTATTTTGCCTCGCTGAAGGTGGCAACTC
>NW_015642899.1:281-7657 GCF_001515625.1 Sinocyclocheilus rhinocerous | reverse complement strand
GTGTGTGTGAGTGAGTGAGTGAGTGTGCGTGTGTGTGAGTGAGTGAGTGAGAGGTGATTTGAGTGAGTGTGATTTATTAATATGTTTTGTTTGTTTGTGTATGCATGGTTGGATTCACAAGTCTGTATGATTTTTTGTTTGTTTGTGTGTAAATGTGTGAGTGTATTTGTGTGTGTGTGTGAGAGTGAGTGAGTGAGTGAGTGAGAGGTGATTTGAGTGAGTGTGATTTATTAATATTTGTGAGTGAATGTGTGTGTGCGTGTATGAGGGAAAGTGTATTGTTTGTTTGCATGTGCATGGTTGTGCTTGCAAGTTTGAGTTTTTTTGTTGTTGTTTTGTTTTGTTTGTTTGTCTATGCATGGTTGGGTTCGCAAGTCTGTATAATTTTTTTCTTTCTTTCTGTGTGTGTATGTATGCGTATACAATATATTTATGTGCATCCCCATAAACTATCCATAAGCTTTTCACTCAAAGTCTAACACTGAAGACCAATTATTAGCAGTGGCGGCTCCTCGGGGAGGCAAAAAAATTTTGAGATGAAAACGGGAGGAGGACGATTTAATGTTAATAAAATTCACAATTCATTTCACTTCATGTCTCAGAATGTGTATTTTATAGTTGTAATTTCACAACTGTAATACCATAACATGTTAATGAAGCTGGAAAGCGCCACTTTTCTATCGCGAATGTGCCGAATCTGCTGATGTAATTACAACCGCTAATGATAGAGAAGGGGAGGGGGAGGACGGGGGAGAGCTGAGCTCTCGTGCCTCCGTTGGTCCTTGTAGAGGAGGCTAGCCTCCCTTCTGATATCAACCAATCATCATAGAGACGTAAATTACGTGATATTAGTTTGAACGTCTCCTGCTGCGCTGATAATGTACCAAGTACTTATGATGAGTAGCGATATTGAATATTTGACAACCAACAGATTTACTAAGCTGTCATTCAAACAGTACAAATACAAATTTAAAAAAAAGGGGGAAACATGCCTGACTGGATATAGGCTACAGCAGTCTGCTTAATTAAATGGCACAACAGGCAGCTCTCTTTTAACTTTTAAGAAGGGATGGATGTTTGCTTCAAGTGATAGGCCAGGTAAGTGAAATTATATTATCTTGCAGTATGTGTGTTGTTTTCTTTACGTTTTCTGACTAAAAGCAACCAAAAAGCCATTTTAAAGTGGTTAAGCAAATGATAATAATAATAATCGGCAGGGATCCCAAGCCAATACAATTAGTGTGCCTCCTCTATTTTAAAACCCACGAGCCACCACTGATTATTAGACACTGTACACATGCATATACTAAATGCTATTGCCAAAAAAAAAGAGCTGACATTTCCTTATAAAGGATGAATAACCATTTACAATGTAGGCCTATTGCACTTGCAAAAAATTTAATTACTGTTCTGGAGGCGGGATCTTGGAAAACTTTCGTGGAACAGAGGTAAGTTGGCTGTATATATATATATATATATATATATATATATATACAGCCAACTTACCTCTGTTCCACGAAAGTTTTCCAAGATCCCGCCTCCACCCCAACACCTCACTACTAATCTACTTTCATCCCAGTCTTGGGATGGAGGAGGAGTTCTCTGGGTTCGGGCTTTAACCCGAGCTCGGAGCCCTCCCTCTGGACAGCACGCCAAATATGCTACTAATTGCTTAATCACATTATATGTTAGTGTGAACTCGTGAACTGTATTTTAATGCAGTCAAATTCTCAATAAAACTGTTTTCACTGGTATATTTTTCTGTTTCTGTTGTAAGACAACGTGATGAATATGAAATAGAGACTGAAATGCGGCCCATTAAGACTACATAACCAGCTCTCCAGCACAAAAATCCTGGTTCATAATCACGACGTGGTCTAATGAAATCAAATCCACATAAGATAAAGACAATGGCTGTGCTGTGATTTCGGCTATATTTGCATGTAAAATAGAGTTCGAAGCAAAGAATATCTTTTTTTAACTGAAAGCGCTGCATCCTCTCAGTCGCTCGCTGAGCAGAGCAGATACAGAGAGAGGGGTGTGCGCGCTGGGAATGTAAAGGTCCTTTCACACGGGACGCGGCAAGCGCTGGAATCGCAGCGCGGCTGCCACTTTCTCTTGTAGTGGAAGCGTTTTGTGCAGTTGAGGCGGTGGTCACGTTGCGGTCTCGGAGCGGACGTTGCCATAGTTACAATTGTCAACATCGCGCGTACGGCAGTACCGGCAAGTCTCAGAAAATAAATAAGGTTTGTCCAAGAAGCCGCTAGATTTGTCGCTAGGCGCTTTTTTGGAAAAAAGTCGCTAAAGGGGTCTGAAAAGTAGCTAAATCTAGCGACAAAGTCGCTAAGTTGGCAACACTGTGTCCATGCTATTATGTTAGCTCTCTCTGCTTGCCTGCTGCGTCACTTGGTTAGGTTGTGGTGCGTTCAAAAACAAACAGATATTTATTGAACGAAAGACAAGTTATTCGAGTCATTTAACTCAAGTCCGAGTCAAGTCTCAAGTCATGAATATCAAGTCAAAGTCAAGTCAAGTCTTTTATGAATATTTAAGCAAGTCTCAAGTCCTAAAATTTGCGACTTAAGTCTGACTCGAGTCAAGTCATGTGACTCGAGTCCCCCACCTCTGCTACATAGGCTATAAAAGAAATAAATAGGCCCATATGCAACATATATTTTTCTAAATAATAAATTAACAAAACGAAAGAAAAAAAACTGTTCAACAATTAGCAGCCTAAATTTCGGCTCATTTTTGTGATGCGCTCTTGAAAAAGCGGCATCCTGTTTGTTTCCTTTATTTCACAAATGCACAATGTTTTTATTGTTTTTATTGTGAATGTACACAAATAAAGGAATATTTAGAATAGTTTTGAATAATGTCTTACTCTCATATGACCACAAATGAAGGAAGTAGTCAGTAACCGGGAGCTTATGACACATTTGATTGATGACTTTGACCTTTGACCCATGATTATATCCATATGCGACCTCTGACATCATAATAATTTCCATATGCGAAAATCGGCGCGCGTGAAATTCAGCCGTCAACCTTTGAGCTCCGGGGATGACATATGATGTTTGTACAGCTGTATGTAAGTGTCCAGCGGATGACAAAACCATAAATGAAGTACTAGGAATGTTTTTGAAGATTTTATGGTCCGTTCCCACATCCGGACTCATGTGCGGACCAAGGTTATTTTCGTAAACGAAAACTAAAACTAAGACTAAAACGATTGATGAAAAAACAATTTCGTAAACTGAAATATTTTTTTTACGTCACATCATACCAAGGTTATTTTCGTAAACTAAAACTAAGACTAAAACAATTGATGAAAAAATTGTAAACTGAAATAAAATAAAAAGTCAAAATAATTGAAAAACTAAAACGAAACTAAACTAACAACAGTTATTGAAAAACGAACTGAAATAAAATAATAATTATCAAAAACAAATAATCGTTTTCGTAATCATTACGTTCTCACCCCTTGGCGGAAAAATATACGAGCTGTGTGGAGGTTATATATAGCCTACCTGTAATGGCGCATCACGCACATGGGGTTATCTGACGGAGAGACGCAAAGCAGTTTAAAGCCTGCACGGGTCCTGTTTGGTAAACGTGCACCAGCAGTACTTAACAGAACACCCGACCCATTATCTGACAGCAGCGCTAATTTAATTCTGTACCAGACGAGAACCGTTTGACATAAAGACCGCAAGTTGCGACCCGAACCGCACTCACATTAAATCTATTACATCAGGTAAGCAAGATTATTTATTTTATCATGTAACACAAGCAATCAAACCAACATTAATCATTCTAAGTTGGTGCTTTGAAGAAAAATACATGCAGCGCAACATGCTAATTAACAGAAAAAATTAGAACGCGCATCCTTTCTGAAAACAATACAAAACTTTAGCCAACTATCTCAACACACATCATTGGATATGACATTAAGCGCGACTTGTGTAGATTCATTTAATAAAAAAGGTTTGCCTGCTTTCTTTGGCGTATATTTGTAGGCTACTTTTACTATCTAATCAATCTCAGCATGCGTTAATTTTATGTCGCTATATGATTGCCTCACTAAGGTTAAATTATGCCTACGTCTTTCTTTGGCCTGCGCTCTGGAAGTGATCTGTTAATTCTGCTAAACTTTAATTAAAACTGAAACTAAAACTGAAATTAAACTATATGAAAACGAAATAAAAATGCGTTCACAAAATAAAAACTAAACTAAAACTAACGAAAATATGAATGAAACTAATAAAAACTCAACTGAATTTTATAGCAAATTTGAAAACGATATTAAAATAAAACTAATTTAAAAATTCAAAACTATAATAACCTTGGTGCGGACTCATCTGGGATCTGCGTGTCCGTGGAATCAGGTTGCTGTGTGTTATGCTCTCTCTCTCTCTCTTTCTCTCTCTCTATGGGGAGCTGTGATTAAAAACAAGCATGTGTTGATGAACAATAAATAAACAATTTTAACAGATCGCGAGATCGTATCACAATATGTGTGTGTACTCGTACAATATAATACTGAATAAAAAGACTCTCAGCATATGAATGAACTGAAAAATAAATCAATAAAAAATATAAATTGCCTTACATTTTTCAGGGAGAGAAAGTCTTCCTCGTGCAAGCATCACGATTCTTCAAATGAAATGAATACTAAAATTGGTCATGTATAAACTTTAAATCAGTATCGCTCTCTCACCATCTCTCTCCCCCCTCCGCCTGTGTGCTCATGGCTGTCTGTGTGTCGCGCCCCCACAGCTCATGTCATTTCGGCCCGCTGCGAGTTGTGAAAGTGAGGTGGGGGTCCACGATGGATCTGCTTGAAAAAAACAAAAAAGTTACCCCTCTATTTTTTTAGGTGTCTATCCAGATGCATGCCGAGAGACAGGCCTTTTACTACACAGGGCGAACTAATCCTTTTAAGATGTTTATGTAAACGCGTCGTTAATCTAGCCGTGACGATGAAAAAATATTGTCTTCTGTCACGGCTGTTATGCTCTCTCTCTCTCTTTCTCTCTCTCTCTCTCACACACACACACACACACTGTACACCTATCATCATATACACACACACACACACACACACGTTTGCTTAGCTATCTAAATGGGGACATTACACAGACTCCTGTTTTTGTTTTTTATCTACAGATGATTATTCATTTTACAACCTAACACTAACCCATCGCAGAAAACGTTACATCTTACAAAATAAATAAATAATTGACATGATTTAGAAGTAATTTTCTCATGGGGATCAATAAAATGGCCCATGCAATGTCAGAAATGTTCATGCTTCTCTCTTGGTCACTTGGCCACTGCAGTTTAGGATAAACAAGTACACCAGCACAACATTCAATCATCCGAATATTATTATTATCTTCTTTTAAATGAAAATATATGAATTAGGCGATCGCATATGATATAAAGCAAAGCAAAACATTTCTAAAAGAAAGACTCAGGAGGTGAACATAGAACTCCAAAGTATTTATTTACACAACAAATACAAAGAACAGAATTATTTTGGCATAGGCCCCATCCGTAGCTTGAATCAGACATTGTAGATTCCAGCTATTCCTGCCGAAGACGAAGGCAGGGCGGAGCCTACCCCCGCATGGACGGGGCCAACCTGGTGGTGGTGGGGAGGATGGAGGGAAACGACAGCGGCAGTATCTGCAAACACAATGAAGGGTGAGTAGAGGGCTTTTATATTCCTCATGTTGAGTGCCGATTGGCTAAATTTAATTGTAATATGTGACGTAGCATTAAGTCTTCCTAGTAGAACTTGCGCTGACGCTTCCATTTACATTAGTTTTAGTCATCGCTAAAAATTTAAAAACGTCGTACATTTTACCAGAATTGGGAAAAATATATATATTTTAACAGGTCAAACAATAAGGACTATTGGAGGCACGGACATGTCCGGTCATGTTTATGGAGACTTTACATAGACAATTCAATTGAATTTAATTCAATTCACATTAATTTCTTATAACTTTTTTTCACAAAACAAATTGTTGCAACTCAGTTTCACAGAAAATTAAAGATTCTACATTATACTTAGAACCCTTTATATTCATATTTACATTATATTAATGATTTTTATACACTACATCCCCTTGAAAAAGGTTATAGACACTCTTTTATACAGGAAATATGTTTGCTAATACTGAATACTGATAATACTATTACTGATACGGCTAATACTGAAATCCTCTCTTCTAAAATATTGTGAAAGTTTTAATGTTGATTTTGATGGTCTGCTCCACTAGCTGAATACCTTTGTCATTGTGGTCAAACATGCCACGAGTGTTCGCAGGATAGGGGTATTCTCCTATGTGAAACTGATGGACTGCTTCACCCCCCTCACAGTGAGGGAGGAGTTCCAGACCGCATGATCTAAGTAAATGGGCTACATCTATTTCAAAGCATAACATTAATGTAAAGTTTAAATAAGCAGTATCCCTACTACATCTGATGTCCGGCGGTTCTTAAATTTCAACTAAAGTATAATTAATATTAGATTTATTTTACATCAAACACTTTAGATTATTTAAAAGTTTCTTATTTTAAGCATAATCTTCAAAGTTTTAATCCCCTCACACACAAACACACACACACAATGAAACATGTTGCCAAAGTCTTTCGGTATGTTTAAAAATAAAAATAAAAATATTTCTCTTGTTTTAAACCGATGCAAAGGAGCTTGTTTGTTTGCTTGTCACCTCAAACAGCGTCTCAAATATTTAGATGAAGTTAATGTATCTTTTAGAAAAATATTTTCAAAGAAAGACCCTCGATTGTATTCAGTCATTAAAGATGGCTCGGTCAGATAGGTCTGTGCCTCTGTGGACCCAAACATCCTGTTTCACATGTGTAATTCGAGAACTGAGCCCTTTACTACTATTAGGCTATGTTGTGCTTCATTTAAAAAGTGTGTGTAAACACAAATGGTGTTTTCACATATGGAGCAAATCTAGCCGTGAAATCGTCATTATTTGACTTTTGCTATGGTCGTAAACTTTACACAGGCACAGATAGGAAGAGACATTTTGCAGGGCCTCTGTAGCTGCTCAAAAAATACCTCTATTTAAAAGCAAAAAGTTTATTTTTAAAAGTAAAAAATTATGACCTATACATCTAACGACAGTTATTATATTTAATATATTTGATGTTAAAAGTAACTTTACTATCATTTAAATATTTCAAAATCCATATTATATTCTTTATTTAAAACAATACATTTAAAATATTGCCATATTATTAAATTATGTTAATTATTCGAACTAACAGTTGACATGCTACGTTATCCACCATCACCCTTACAAACATAACATTTCAAACATGTACTGAAGTCA
>NW_015642899.1:0-218 GCF_001515625.1 Sinocyclocheilus rhinocerous | reverse complement strand
ATTTCTCAAGGCGAATACATACCTGCACTCTAGGGGTCAAACAACTAAAAACAAGTCAAGAATCTTGGTGTGATTCTGGAGTCAGGGTCATTTTTTCTGTTTAGCTGTGCATTTACTGAATGAGCACTGTGCTACATCCGAACTGGCTGCACTGTATTTTATGTATAACCATGTTCTATTCTTAACTCTTTTAATTCATTTTAAATCAATTTTTAAAT
>NW_015642898.1:352-505 GCF_001515625.1 Sinocyclocheilus rhinocerous | reverse complement strand
TGTATTGAATAAATACCTGGGGTTATGTTTGTTTCCTTCTAAAAGTGATGAAAAGTAATCAGATCTAGCAGTTTTCAATGCTTTTCTGTAGAATAGGGTACCTTCCCGCCAAGCAATACGAAATACCTCTAGTTTTGTTTTCCTCCAGCTGTG
>NW_015642898.1:0-188 GCF_001515625.1 Sinocyclocheilus rhinocerous | reverse complement strand
GAGAGAGTCCATAGTTTCTGTTACATCATCAAGTTGTTCTGAGGTATTGGATATGCTAAGGAATTGCGATAAATCAGGAAGATTACTTACAAAGCAGTCTTTTGTGGTAGAAGTGATGGTTCTACCATACTAATTTACAGTTGTAGCTATATGAAGTTTGCACAAGACTAGATAATGATCCGAGATAT
>NW_015642897.1:818-1020 GCF_001515625.1 Sinocyclocheilus rhinocerous | reverse complement strand
AATATAACGGCTTGTAAACAATGTCACGTCACATTTACCTCAGAACTCTTTAGTCAGATAGAAAAATTTACTGTAGAAAGGGGCATTTTGCTAAATATATACACCATATAACATATTCATTATAAATTTTACTGTTCTTCAATGTTTAATTTATGTTTGAATAAATCCATCAAGTTTTTATGACAGCCACCATTATGTTTAT
>NW_015642897.1:0-519 GCF_001515625.1 Sinocyclocheilus rhinocerous | reverse complement strand
TGGTAATCGAATCGAATCGCAAGCTTGTGAATGAGAATCAAATCGAATCGTGAAATTTGTGTCAAAACCCAGCTCTACTCATCCCACAGTTGTTGGTGTAGTTCTTCACACATATAAAGAGCGGCTGCTGGCTGAAGGTTGATATGAATCTGCTGGCGGTTTATTAGACGGGGCAGTGAGCTGTGACTGACGGTATTGTCCACAGATGGACTGAAGTCCACGGCACACGGGACCCTGCGCGGCCTCGCTGACAATACAATCAATAACCACGCACTTATTACATGACCTCCCTCTCTCTTCCTCTGCTTCCGCTTCTCCTGCTTCATTTTTAACCCCTTTTATTTCTCCTGTAACCTGATTGTTGACTGAATGTCTTGTCTCTGTTTGTCTCTTAGGCCAGAATCATAGTCTGCACAAGCGCATATATGCAAACAAAAACGCTTATTAAATTCAGGGTTTGCCTAGTTAGCATCGGTTAGTTACGCCCTGCTGGTAGATGTCATATCTGCACGATTGCAT
>NW_015642896.1:1481-1635 GCF_001515625.1 Sinocyclocheilus rhinocerous | reverse complement strand
TCATGCTGGAAAATGCACGGATAATCACCAAATTGCTCATGGATCGTTGGAATAAGTCGCTTTTGCAGGACGTTTTGATACCATTCTTTATTCATGCCAGTGTTTTTGGGCAGAATTATGAGAGAGCCCACTCCCTTGGTTGAAAAGCAACCCC
>NW_015642896.1:684-1081 GCF_001515625.1 Sinocyclocheilus rhinocerous | reverse complement strand
CTCAGGAGGAGACGGTCCTGTTCCGTAGCTGACTCCTCAGGAGGAGACGGTCCTGGCGCTTGCTGGACACTCTGGGACGTCCTGAAGACTTCTTCACTGCAGTCGAACCTCTCTCGTTGAAGTTCTTGATGATCCGGTAAATGGTTCTTTAAGGTGCAATATTCTTTGTAGCAATTTCCTTGCATGTGAGGCCATTTTGATGCAATGCCATGATGGCTGCACGTGTGTCTTTGGAGGTAAACATTGCTAACAAGAACACAATGATTGGAAGTGCTTCTTCCCTCCATCAGTCTGCTCTTACAATCTATTAAGTATGATAGTGATTAACCTGATTAATACTCATTCACACTTTCACATGTGCTGCTTGATATGATTAGTCAATTAATCTTAGCTGGTC
>NW_015642896.1:0-224 GCF_001515625.1 Sinocyclocheilus rhinocerous | reverse complement strand
TAGAGTAAAGATACAAATGAAATAAACAGAGATTTTCAGGGTTTTTTAGGTAGGTCTAACATTAGTTTTCAGGTACAGAAATTGAATAAAGTAATGAAATGTAAAACAGCATTGCATATTTGACTGTATAAATTAAAGATTAATCTTTATTAAAGTTACAAAAGCAATTTAATCAAGATCAGTGAGTGATTTCTTTGTTGTTGCTGTTTGTTTAATATTAAGAA
>NW_015642895.1:0-868 GCF_001515625.1 Sinocyclocheilus rhinocerous | reverse complement strand
GTCTGCTTCTGTGCGGCGGAGAACTGTTGGGCAAAGCCCTCCACCACTTCGCCGAATAGGCCCTCCACCACTTCGCCGAATAGGCCGGCCTGGGAGATCGGGGAATCCAGGAAGCGATGCTTGTCGGCCTCCCTCATATCCACCAAGGTCAGCCATAGGTGGCGCTCCTGGACCACCAATGTGGACATCGTCTGACCCAGGGCCCGCGCTGTGACTTTCGTCGCCCTAAGCGCGAGGTCCGTCGCAGTGCGCAGTTCCTGCAGCACACCTGGGTCAGCACCACCCTCGTGCAACTGCTTCAACGCCTTGGCCTGGTGGACTTGCAGGAGGGCCATGGCGTGCAGGGCGGAAGCGGCCTGTCCAGCAGCACTGTAAGCCTTAGCCGTCAGAGCGGACGAAAACTTACAGGCCCTGGACGGTAGGTGTGGACTACCCCTCCAGGCGGCGGAACTTTGCGGGCAGAGCTGGCAATAGCGCGCTCAACTGGGGGGATGTCCACATACCCTTGGGCCGCCCCACCGTCGAGGGTGGTGAGGACGGAGGAGGCACCAAGCCTGTTTCGGGCAGAAAAAGGTGCCTTCCAAGACTTAGTAACCTCCTCATGCACTTCCGGGAAGAATGGAACCGGAGGCGGCTGCCGACGCCCGGCCTGCGCCCCCAGGAACCAATCATCCAGCCTCGAGCGTTCGGGTCATTCTGACCCCAGTAACCGATCGTCCAGCCTCGAGCGTTCGGGAGAAGGAGGAGGCCTCCAGTGCAGCCCAACACTCTCGGCGGCCCGGGAAAGCATAGCAGTCAGCTCTGGATCTGAATCGGGCAACGGCACTCTTCCTGACGGAGGCAGCGCAGCCGAATCGTCATCTCCAGA
>NW_015642894.1:842-980 GCF_001515625.1 Sinocyclocheilus rhinocerous | reverse complement strand
GGATCATCAGCAGATCATCTCTCTTTATTCTCAGTGTTTGCTGCTGTACACATACAGAGGAAATATGTTACTTTATATTAACATTAATTTATAACAAGGCCAGCAATACACTAGGAGCCTGATGGGAGGGGAATTTAG
>NW_015642894.1:0-303 GCF_001515625.1 Sinocyclocheilus rhinocerous | reverse complement strand
TGTATAGAGACAAAAGAATAATGTTAATCACTGTCTGCCACAGTTTATAGACTAGCCTAATGAATACACCACAAACACATCTTTTCAGTTTTATTTCTCATCAAACACAAAACAACTTTAAGCAAATAGTGTTAAATCATATGAATTCAAATGTCTATGTTAGTAACCCTTGTTTTTGTTTAATGTGTTGTTTTACAGATGTTTTGACGTTTTGAATATAATTTGGCGGTTTTTTGATGATCTGCCGTTGAAATTAAATATAGACAAGCACAAACTGGGTGCTTAAAGCAAATGTAATTGGCC
>NW_015642893.1:25381-25540 GCF_001515625.1 Sinocyclocheilus rhinocerous | reverse complement strand
GTCACTCCATTTTGTTTAATGGTAATTTTCTAGGGCTAGATTGAAAAAATAATAGTACACAATTTACTCCAAAGATCCAAAATCATGAAATCACATATGCTGTCATCACTGGGGATAACAAGATGGAAATGTTGATGGCCATGGATCCTAGATTATGCA
>NW_015642893.1:22963-24923 GCF_001515625.1 Sinocyclocheilus rhinocerous | reverse complement strand
TAAACAAATTAATCTATTAGATTTAGATAAAAAAAAGAGGTTTATACAGCAGTGTTAAACTAAACTTTATGGTGACTGACAGTTGCATGACATCTAGAAACTATGTGGAATGCTACCAGGTCTACGCTCAGTAGAGTCTTAACAAAAAAAGGTTAATGTTATCCTACTCAGAATCCGTGGCATTCCACAACTAAAATCATTTAGTTCACAATCAGCTGAAATCTCAAGAAAAAAAAACATGTTTTTGGCCAAAAGGGGGGGTGTGAAAAAGTATGAATGATGGTGTTGTATGGAGTGAAAGAGTCCTGTTATTTTCAGTTTATCGGAGAAAAGGATAAGAATGCATAGTCAGGTGCAATATGTGCGACACCAAACTTTCAACATGGAGAAATAGCAGGAGTAAAACCTGGAAACACCTGGACTGGTGCCACTAACATTAAGCTGTCGGAGAGAGTTTAGTGTCGAACTTTAGTCCCCAGGTCAGCGCTGTTGGAAACCCACTTACGAGCTTGGGGAAACACAGGAGGATATGGGTGGCCAGGGCCAATGGCCAGGCATATGGAGGATCTCGGCATGGGGTGAGCTGGCGAGGCCCAGTGGTTCTCAGAAGGGCTGGATGAGAGCGGCTTTTATCTTCTCTAACTTCTTATACTTCAAAGTTAGAGAGGTTTAAAACAAGGATGAGATTGATTAACTCAACCAAAGAGAAGTCACAAACGGGAGAACTACAACGAATTCACATAGAACAGTCTTTATTAATCCAAACAAAGGCTAACATAGTGCAGGCAGTAACACACGTCGCACACAGACGTTTAACACCAGACAGGAAACAAGGGGCAGAACACACTTTTAAATACTGAACTAAACGAGGGAATTAATGAGACACAATCAATGAACACAATCAAACACAAGTGAAAACTAGGTCACGAAGCACATGGGGAGAAAAACAAACAAAACAGGAACACAGGTCTGACATTTTACTTAAAGGGTTAGTTCACCCAAAAATGAAAATTAGGCTGTGTTTTACTCACCCTCGAGGCATCCTAGGTGTATATGACTTTCTTCTTTCAGACGAATCCAGTCGGAGTTATATTAAAAATTGTCTTTGATCTTTCAAGCTGTTTAATGCCACTCAGCGTGTGTTGCATGCATCAGTCCAAAAGATGTTAAATAAAATCAAAGGCCTCCTGTGGTGAATCGATGCGTTTTTGTAAGAAAAATATCCATATTCAAAACGTAATAATCACTTTAATCTAGCTTGCGCCAACAGTTGTACACGGAAGCAGCTCCGGGCAGACGACGTATGGGGTCACAATTTAATCTCTGAACTGAACTGCTTCCGCATCAGTGACACGATAGCTTACTTGCTCTGCTATTTCCTCAAACACTTTGAATAGGAACATGACATCATTTTGGTCTAGAATCGAAGTACTACATGTCTGCCATCTAGTGGTAGGGAATACAAATGAGATATTACACCATATTAGGACCTACAGCCTATTTTATTAAAGGGGTCATATGATGCTTTTTTAAAGATCATTATTTGGTGTATTTGGTGTAACAGAATATGTTGACATGCTTTAATGTTCAAAAAACACATTATTTTTCAAATACTGTACATTATTGTAGGTCCTCTATGCCTCTCTCAAACGCTTCGTTTTCTACAAAGTCCCTCCTTCCGACAAGCGCAGTCTGCTCTGATTGGCCAGCTGACCCAGTGCATTGTGATTGACCGAACACCGCAAGCACTCATCGGAAATGTAACACCCCTTACCATAATCGCCAGCTTCATCTTTCAAAATAAATGTAAAGACAGAGCACGAAAGGGGAACAGAGTCGCGTGACAAACACAGTAATGATGCAGTACACAAGCCACGGTTAAGACAGATGACTCCACTATGAGTGACCCTGTCTCTCTCTCTCTCTCACACACACACACACACACACACACACACAAAAC
>NW_015642893.1:14078-16339 GCF_001515625.1 Sinocyclocheilus rhinocerous | reverse complement strand
TTAAGTATGACGTCTTGTCGCAATTTTGCGACTTTGGCGCTTAGAGGGTTAAAGAAGTATGTTATAGAGCTCATCATATAGAACTGTCTGCAGACGCATGAAGATGTTGAGTAATAGTTTCTGCCTCAGAGTAAAGAGTGCATGATGGGACTTCCGCCTGCATGGAGTGAACAGCACAGAAGGGAGCTCCTCAAATAAGTAACAAATTATTGCTAAATAGAAATGTAAAGGCTTTACTTGGTTGATTAGTCTGTCATAACAACGAACTTTTCGACATGAAACCGAGCTCGTGCAAAAAAGTTACATCGACAATCCCGCGCAATACAAACGCAGAAAGCAGTGAGAGAAAGATGGACGAAGACGACGGCGATTCTCCTATTTCGTTGAGTGCACTCAGAGCAGAACTACATATGCATCGTGAGGCAGTGATTAAAGACATTAAATCGCAAATGGAAAGCCTTCATCTGGAGATGCAAAAGAATCGAGAGGAGATGAAAGAGGACCTGCGTGCGCTACGAGAGGACATCTTTCCAGAGCTGGCCGCTTTACACAAAGCACAGGCTGAATCGGCGAATGAGTGCACGGAGATGGGGAAAACCCTGAGTGACATGATGGACAGAGTGGCAGTACTTGAACAGTCTCATGAACGCATGGCTAAAGAACACAAGAAAATGCAGGAGAAATGTATGGATTTGGAGAATCGTAGACCAGTCTCATGAATGCATGGCTAAAAAACACAAGAAAATGCAGGAGAAATGTATGGATCTGGAGAATCGTAGCCGGAGACAGAATTTAAGATTCGTCGGGATTCCAGAAGGAGTGGAGGCTGGAAATCCGGTTCGATTCATCAAAGACCTGCTACTGGAGATATTTGGAGCCGATGACTTGGGGGATTCCAGTATGACTGTAGATCGTGTGCACAGAACTCTCGCGCCAAAACTGAAATCGGGAGAGAGGCCCCGGGCATTAATTGCTCGCTTCCACTACTATTCGGACAAAGAAAAAATTCTGAAGTTATCCAGAAATAAAGGCCGTCTCTACTACAAAGGATCCCCTGTGCATATCTTCCCCGATGTGAGTCCAGAGGTTGGCAAACTTCGAGCCGCGTTCAATCAAGTGAAAGCCAAGCTGCGAGCCGCCGGGATAAATTACAGTCTGTTCTATCCGGCCAAACTGATAATCACTGGGGACGGAATCAGATACACGTTTGAACACCCTCGAGAGGCTGAGAAATTTCTTGAAAAGAAGTCCCAAACCTTTTTGGGGGTCTATTCTTGTTCTTATGACTGGATGAACTTGCAACAACTTACATAATGGCAAGTTGTTGAAAAGACAATGTAATTGTGACTCAACACACTTTATTGTCCATGATGAGAATACATCTGTGTATGTTTTAATGCCCTTCCACCCTCAGGAGCCCAGTAGAGCCTCCAGGAAAAGCAAAAAAACAAAGGCACATTTCAAATGACTGTGAATCAAAATTGCCACGACAACTACTTATGCTATGTTTACTAAATGAAGTTGGACACCGTTTCCAAATTACATATAAAATCAAAATTGCCACGACAACTACTTATGCTATGTTTACTAAATGAAGTTGGACACCGTTTCCAAATAGGCTACATATAAAAAGGTAGCACAAAGGTGTTTTAAAAAGTGCTTATAATAAAATACCAAATTTCAGCCTGTCTCTCAAATGTCATAGAAGTTTGCAGAATGAACATGATTACATATCCCTTTGTTCATTAAAGATAGTAACTGAATTGCATAGCCGAGGCTGATGGTCCGCAGAAGCCAGCGAGACGGGCTGGGTAGCGCTGACCAAGCGCCCAGAAACCGTACAAGCGGGACCAGCGGGACCACAGCCGTACCCGCAGCGGGGCAGCGAGGTGGAACACAGGGACCCAACTCGGGCGGCTTGTGAGCGGGCCGGAGAGGGGTGTGAGTGTGCGGTGCAAGGCTCACCTGGTTCCACGGGTTGGCAGAGGGTACGTGAGTAGGGCCTTTGTTGACACTCTCGAACCGCCCGCTGCTGCCGTCTGGCGAAGGAGGAGGATGAGTGAGGTCCGGCGTTAGTCCGTCCGCAACTCTCCGTGCCCTCCTGGGACCCAGAGATAAAGGAAACTGCTCTTTTGTCGAGAATTTGGGTACCGTCGGCCGTGAGGCCAACGGCGGGAAAAAATGAAACAAAAGATTCTCCGCCCGGCCCTCCTCCGGGGGAGGGAGAGGTGCCTTCACCATCCCCCAAAGAGCAGCTTCCT
>NW_015642893.1:7920-13737 GCF_001515625.1 Sinocyclocheilus rhinocerous | reverse complement strand
TAAGTGCCCTTTGAGACGGCTCAGGGCAAGGTGCACTGCCAGCAACTCGAGGCAGTTGATGTGCCAGTGCAGTTGGGGCCCCGTCCAAACCCCAGACACTGCAAGCCCGTTGTACGTGGCCCCCCAGCCGGTGGTTGAGGCATCCGTGCAAACCACAGCATGCCTGGAGACCTGCTCTAGGGGCACTCCTGCCCGGAGAAACGCAAGGTCTGACCACGGGGTGAAGGTTTGGCGACAGGCCGGTGTAACTTGGACCCGGTGAGTGCCGCGCTTCCACGCCCACCTCGGGACTCGGCCATAAAGCCAGTGCTGGAGCGGTCTCATATGTAACAGGCCGAGCGGTGTAAGTGCCGCTGCGGCCGCCATATGCCCCAGGAGCCTCTGAAAAAGTATCAGTGGGACCGCTGTCCTGCCCTTGAACGTATTCAAGCAGGCTAGCACCGACCGCGCACGTTCCTCTGTGAGGCGCGCTGTCTGTTCGACCGAATCCAACTCCATACCGAGAAAAGAGATCCTCTGCGTCGGGGAGAGTTTGCTCTTTTCCCAGTTGACCCGAAGGCCCAACAGGCTGAGGTGCCGAAGCGCCAGGTCCCTGTGCTCGCACAACTGATCCTGAGACTGTGCTAGTATAAGCCAATCGTCTAGATAGTTGAGAACGCGAACACCCTGCTCTCTGAGGGGAACAAGAGCTGCCTCCGCGACCTTCGTAAAGACACGGGGAGACAGGGACAGCCCGAAGGGCAGGACCTTGTACTGATATGCCCGTCCTTCGAACGCAAACCGCAGAAATGGTCTGTGGCGTGGAAGGATCGACACATGAAAGTACGCGTCCTTCAGGTCGATCGCTGCAAACCAATCTCGGGGACGGACGCACCCGAAGATGCGTTTCTGCGTCAACATCTTGAACGGTAGCCGATGAAGGGCCCGGTTCAAAACTCGCAGGTCCAAGATTGGCCGTAACCCACCGCCTTTCTTGGGTACAATGAAGTAAGGGCTGTAAAACCCCGACCTCATATCGGCTGGAGGGACCGGCTCTATCGCATCCTTCGCCAGTAGGACTGCGATCTCTGCCCGTAGAACAGGGGCATCGGCCGCCTTCACTGTAGTGAAGCGGATACCGCTGAACTTGGGCGGGCGCCGGGTGAACTGAATCGCATAGCCGAGGCTGATGGTTCGCAGAAGCCAGCGAGACGGGCTGGGTAGCGCTGACCAAGCGCCCAGAAACCGTACAAGCGGGACCAGCGGGACCACAGCCTTACCCGCAGTGGGGCAGCGAGGTGGAACACAGGGACCCAGCTCGGGCGGCTTGTGAGCGGGCCGGAGAGGGGTGTGTACGGGTTGGCAGAGGGTGCGTGAGTAGGGCCTTTGTTGACGCTCTCAAACCGCCCGCTGCTGCCGTCTGGCGAAGGAGGAGGATGAGTGAGGTCCGGCGTTAGTCCGTCCGCAACTCTCCGTGCCCTCCTGGGACCCAGAGATAAAGGAAACTGCTCTTTTGTCGAGAATTTGGGTACCGTCGGCCGTGAGGCCAACGGCGGGAAAAAATGAAACAAAAGATTCTCCGCCCGGCCCTCCTCCGGGGGAGGGAGTGGTGCGTTCACCATCTCCCGAAGAGCAGATCCTTCCATCCCTGGGTCGCCTGTCTCAGGGCCGCTTGCTTCTCTGCTTGCCGGCAGGTTTGCCGGGGGCCTGGACAGGCGGGGCGGCCCGCCCACGCCCGGCTCCACAACGCCGCGTTGCTGAAGGCTGCTGCGGATGTGGCACGGGAGCGGACGCGGGGGCCGCCCTCGGCGACGAGCAGGCTGGGGTGCTGCAGCCGGCGGACGGGTGGAGGCAGCAGCTGCCCGCCGGGGCAGGATGTGTTGGATCACCTCAGTCTGCTTCTTGGCAGCCGAGAACTGCTGGGCAAAGCTCTCGACCGCGTCGCCGAAGAGGCCGGTCTGGGACACAGGGGAATTGAGGAACCGAACCTTGTCGGTGTCCCTCATGTCTGCCAGACACAGCCAGAGATGGCGCTCCTGGACCACAAGCGTGGACATCGCACGACCCAGAGAACTTGCTGTGACCTTCGTCGCTCGGAGCGCGAGGTCAGTGGCGGTTTGGAGCTCTTTCAGAACTTCCGGATCGTGACCACCCTTGTGCAGGTCCTTCAGTGCTTTAGTCTGGTGCACTTGCAGTAACGCCATAATGTGTAAGGCAGAAGCAGCTTCCCCGCAAGCCATATAGGCACTGCCGGTTAGACCAGACGAATGCCTACAGGCCCGGGAAGGAAGTACCGGGTCTACCCGCCAGGAGGAGGAGGACTTAGGACACAATTGCATCGCTACCGCCCGCTCCAAAAACTGTTGTTATGATTACTCATGAGATGATACAACATATAAGGTTTTTTATAATACATTATTCATTCATTATAATGCCTTGAGAATACTCTTATAATGTATTATAAATATGGGCTTCATAGAAAGTGTTACCAGTGTTTTTTCCTTGGTACATTCTGGTGGAGAAGTCAGTGAATATGTATGAGTGGTTGCTGTGTACAACAGTTGGCGGTTAAAGTTTTCTATGCACAATTTGATTTGACGAAAGTCACGAGACCTATTACTCTCTATCCAATCACGTTGATGGATAAATATAAAATTAAAATAAGCATGTAACGACCACAAACGGAGGAAAACAGTGGAGTAAAAGTACCGATACATCACTTAAAATGTACTCAAAAGTAAAAGTACACAATTTTTAAACTACTCAAAAAGTACAATTACTGATAAAAACGACTTAATTACTGTAACGTGAGTATTTGTAATTCGTTACTTCACACCCCTGGTACTAGGTCTATCTGGGAATCCCATAGTGCAAGTTGAATTGTTGCAGTCATGTCTGCAATGTGACAGTATTTCACTTAAAGGAACACTCCACTATTTTTGAAAATAGGCTCATTTTCCAACTCCGAGTTAAACCGTTGAGTTTTACCGGTTTTTATATTTTTCTTCTATTTTTCTAAACTTGAGTCATCTGTAGTTACATCGTGTACTAAGACTGACGGGAAATTTTAAAGTTGCGATTTTCTAGGCTGATATGGCTAGGAACTGTACTCTCAAAAAGTGCTACCGCCAGACCCGGAGATCGGCTGAATGGATTCAAAAACGGTAAAACTCAACTGTTTAACTCTAGGGTAGTTGGAAAATGAGCCTATTTTCAAAAATAGTGGAGTGTTCCTTTAACAGTCGATGCTGTTCAATGTCACAGTTTCAGTTGAAGTGTCAACTTTGTAAATCGTAGCAGAGAGTTTCGGTATCTGTGAAAGACAACAAGGCTAATATTAGAAATAACAAAAAGAATGGCTGATATGAATTTTATAATTACATGTTGATGTATTAAGTTTACATGAATGGAGTATTTTTAAACAGAGTACAACAGAGCATACTTTTAGCAGAATTTCTTTAGCAGAAGTTTCTTTCTAGGCAATGTAAAACAAATACATGTAATTACAGAAATATTACAGTGCCTTTGAGTTTTTTTTGTGTAGAATGAATGCGTAAACCTAGGAGGACTGCTTACTCTTGGGACAGACTTTAGTGAAGTGACAAAGCAGCTTGCATGTGTACAAATATGTAGTGTAAAATTTAGAGCTGGAAAGTCACAAATATATATGTAGGATATTGCAATTAATTGGGAAAAAGTATTTAAATGTTTAACATATATGTAAATACAGTACTTGTCAAAACTTTGGAAACATGATTTTTAACGGTGTTTAATGAAGTCTCTTATGTTTACTAAGGCTGTATGTGTATGATGGAAAATACAGTAAAATTTAATCATTATAATAATACAGTAATAGTGTGAAGTTTTATTGTAATATTTTCTATGTGAATATATTTAAACATGTCATTTATACCTACTATGCAAAGCTGAATTTTCAGCATCATTACTCCAGTCTTCAGTGTCATAAGATTCTTTACATCACAGGAATGAATAATGTTTTAAAACATATAAGAATAGAAAAAAAGTGAGAGCAGTGCTGTCTTTAGGGGGCCTGTACTGAAATTGTACCGGTGACATCAATGCTAGTCTGTCGATTGCATTTGACAACGTAGTCCTGTGTATCTGCGTGATAAAGAAAAAAAGTGTGATTATGTTGTTGAAGTAATTATGAAAATGAAAACAGAAACATTTAGAAAAATGTTTAGCTAGTGTAACTTCTTTTTGTTCGTCTTTCTATAAAAACAACAACAAAGACCTTACAGGGTCTTAAGAATTATAAAATGAGTTGCAGTGGTGACTATAATAACGTTTTTGATGAATTAGATGTAATTAAAGTTTTTAAGGGTTGTAAGAAGACAAAATCTCCTGGGGCCTCATTTATAAAATGTGATACACACAGATTTGATCTTATAGAGTGTGCGTACGCTAAAATCCACGGCAACGTTCATATTTATAAAAACGGTATTTGACGTGGAAAAGTACCTACTGTCATGTCTGAGCAGGCGTACGCACGTTTCCTTGTAGCAAAGTCAGAGTACTGCAGCTATTTGAACATCTAAGATGCAATAATAATAAAAGTGGTGTACGTGCAAGCAGTGGCACCTGCAGGTGTACGGCTGTAGGCACTGTGCGTACCCGTTTGTTTTCTTTATTTTATAAAAGCACAACGTTTTGTTGATATTGTGAGTGCACACAAATAAAAGTAGACCCTTTACAGTTTAGAATGATGTACACTTACTTCTATAAACAAAAATGGCAGCGTATTTAAAGTTGTATGTTTCCACTGTTAGAAAAAAAATGCAAGTGATAGCGCTGGCGCCTCCATGTCCTGCAGAACGCGCTTCAGCTTCCACTCTCCGCACAAACAATTGGATATGCGTCTAACAGCACACATTTATCTAGGTTAAGCGTTTAAACTAACATTGTGATATGCTTGAACTGTTTTATATCTATAGATTTTATTTTAGGAAAGTTGTGATGATTTGAGATGGCTAAATTGTTTAAACATAGGCAACTCACTGTCTGCCGCTGGCCGCTTGGTTGTAAAAAAAAATAAAAAACACATTTAACGAACAAAAAATGCTCCAAACGTTTTTCTAAATTAACTTTATAAAAAAAACTAAACTAAATATAATCACTTTTCCATTACATACAAAACTGAACTATTTTAATAGCTGAAACAGTAGTAAAAGCTTTTTTGGGAGAAGGGGAAAAAAGACGGGCTCGGATCGGAAATTCCGATAAACTGTCGGACAAATCCAATGCTGTTTTGTTCTCTGTTGTTTTCATCTGTGAGCATGCTCTTAATAAATGTATGTTACCGTTTTGTTGAGTTTAAAGGGGTCCTATTATGCTCTTTTACAAAGTCTTGATTTTGTTTTGGGGGTGTACTAGAACAGGCTCTCATACTAGGTTGTATGAAAAACACATTATTTTCCCCATATTTTACATTATTACAACACCTCTCTCCCCAGTCTGGCATAAACGGCTCGAATAGTTCCTGTATTCAATGAATGCCTGCCTTCTGAAATACCAAATGTGCTGTGATTGGTTAGCTGGGCCAGTGTGTGTTGGCAGCACTTGGCGCCTGGTCAGGAAATGTCATGCCGCTTGCCATAGCCGCCTGCTGCGAGCTTCAGTGTAAATATTGCATCAAAATCAAATCAATCTGAGCGTGATTTAAACCCGGATGATTGTAACCACTCTAAGTTCGTCTGCCTTGGGAAAGCTAGCATGTCTCCGACATAGTGATAACACTCATTGCCTTCTCTAGTGCAGCTCAACCAGGTCTCATCCCATTCGTCGATATTTGTGATATCACAAATCCCGGAAAATATG
>NW_015642893.1:0-7702 GCF_001515625.1 Sinocyclocheilus rhinocerous | reverse complement strand
ATTGTTAACTGTTTTTATTTATAACATCTGCTGCTTTGCTTCTGTGAAAATGAATAGAGACATCAGCCTTAAACTTTGTTTTTGTCATTTACATCAGTTATATTTGTATAAAATACACTATATATTTTTGTGTCAGTACATTAATGGTAAACTGTGTAAATATAAAGAAATGCCAAATCACATGCAGGTTTTTATAAGATGACTGAAAATTTTACTTGAATTCGTAGTTTATTCTTACTTTTGGAAACCTAATTGTTTTATAATTACTATTCTTCTTCTTCTTATTATTATTATTATTATTTCTGTTGTTTCTAGAAGTAGCAATTTTGATAATAGTCAATAGAAAAAAATATAACCACACACACATTGTTTGTCCACAGAATAATTACCCATTATTAAATAAAAAGTGTCCCCGCATGAACCTCTACCTCCGCCAGCAGGACCTCAATTTCAGACTCGTTTTTTTTTTTTTTCTTTATGCTCGTCATTCTCAAGCATAGAATTTTGGATATTTGCGTGTGCTCTTTTATATGGTAATGATATTAATTAGGGGGCGTTTACAAGGTGGAGATCTGACACCAGTCAGCTGCGCACAATTTCAAGATCATTTGCGATTTATAAATGTCACATCTGGAAGAGAGGCGTACGCACGTGTTTTTGTGCGCACAATCGTTTTCTCTTAATCGCACTTACGCACTTTTGAGAAATTATCTTAGAACAAATTAAGGACGGTTTATACGCAACATTTTATAAATGAGGCCCCTGGACCAGACAGTATTGGAGGGCATTTAATTAAGGTTTGTGCTGAGCAATTGGCACCAGTGTTCTGTAATATTTTTCAGAGAGTTCCTAAATTGTGGAAACAGGCTACTGTGGTGCCTGTGCCTAAAACTGTCAATGCAGTAACACTAAATGATTTTAGGCCAATAGCACTAACATCTCTTATAATGAAATGTTTTGAGAAATTAGTAAAAGAAGAGTTGTTGGCTAAAACTAAAAATCTTTTAGACCCCCTTCAATTCGCTTATAGAACACAGCGAGGTGTCGAAGATGCAACAGCAACTTTATTAAATTTGGTATTAAAGCACTTTGAAGGGAGTAAAACAGATTTTTCATCTGCTTTTAGTTCTTTATGTAACCGGGTGGTAAATAACCTTAAAATTTGTTTCTCTCCTTGCATGTTAAAAACTGTTATTTTATTGTCCTTTACTATGTTCAGTGAATTATAAAGACATCAAAAACAGTGGTTGCCTGTATTTTTCTGGAGTCGTCAGCAGGTGGCACTGTGTGTGTTGCGTATGAGACCGTACGCATGCGCTCTCACCCTCGGACATTTAGGTGAGACGTGCAGCGAGATATGCACTCTCGGGAAATTGTGGAGTTTTTGTGATCATCCATGGGTAAATACAATGTTATATTATTATATTTTGGATAAATACCAATTGTGGATGTATATTTTGTTGTATTAATTCGGCGAACTGTCATATTTAAAAAGTTATGTCGTGTATAATGTCCGCGATGATATGACGTCACACCATGGGGTGTATGCCTGTTCATTTAGTGTTTCACAAACTATTATACACTTTATTTTGTAGATGTTTTTCATGTGATTTGTTCTTTATGTGAACATCCAGTCAGTGTACAACAATGTTGAGGATTTCAGCCCTTGTTGAGTGAACGTGAGGTGGTATATAGGAGCTCATTCTGATGTGAGTGTTATTTTCTCTCATTTCCCTCAAATGATGTGTGGGTAATATAAAAATGTACTTACGTTGCTTGTTCTCTTTGTACAGTATTCCCACTGCCAAATTGTATGGTAACATTGTGATATCGTGTTACATTACTCGTATTTTTGATTTTCCATCTTTTTGCACTGAGATTTTTGTATTTGTTTTTTTTGCATTTTGAAAATTGCATTCTGAGTAATGTAGAGCTGTGAGGAGGTTTAATTGGTATCACCAGCTCTGTGAAAGCTCTAGCTAAATTTTATTTTGACATCTTTTCCTGTTCATTTTGTGAACCTTCTTGTCAATTAAAGTGAGAAGACACTTTTGATAGTAAATTGTTTTCCTTATACCAATAACTGAATAAACTTAAAGTAAATAGAACTCCTCAATGTGTTCCTGGTGGTAAATTTAAATCCCCGGTCACACATTTTGGTACCAGGAGTGGGGTTGTTTATTCAATCGGATTCGTTTTTTTCAGCGGTTTAGTTAGACAATACGGCAGTGGTGAATATTTTTCAGAGGTGGAGGACGTCCAGAGTGTGGAGGATCGCGGGTGCGAATGAGATGTTCAGCGTGGGACTGATTGGGTTTCCAGTGTGCCACGCGTGACGGCTGTTAAGAAGATAGGTCCGGACTGACGCGATTCTTTTTGTCAATGTGTGGTTTCCAGGATTTCATGGCTGCATCCAGAAACTGTGCATCAGCATGAGGGTCTGTCTGAGGTACTGAAAAAGACTGAGAAAGCGGGACGAGTTTCGCACCGAGGACATTTATCTTGAACTGTTGAGTTAATTCTTAGTTAATGCTTTTTGACCTGATTGTGTAGAAAATGTCTGACTCTGACGAAATGCCTGAAGAGGGGGTACACGTCCCTGTTGTTGGGGCTGTGGGAAATGATGTCATAGAGCAAATCAGGGGTCAAATTCAAGAGTTAAGTGATTGGAGGAACGACACTCAGGCCAATAGGGCTGTTGGTGGGGGTAACTCAACCCGCTCTTACATTTATGTTCCTCGTGAACGCCAGGTTCAACCTTTTAGTGGGGAGTATAACAAAGATGGAAGGTCTGTAGAGGAGTTTATTGAGGAGATGGAACGGGTTCTATGGGCCAGAGACCAGACACAAGAAGAACAGCTGGACTTTATCATCTCACTTTTGAGGGGGCCCGCACTGGAAGAGGTGCGTTTATGTGTGGGAAACCAGTCCAGACAGGCCAGTGATTTGTTTACTTTCCTGCGGGAAGCGTTTGGGGAACGGCGTAGTGGGACTCAATTGTTGCAAATGTTTTACAATCGCAAACAATTGGAGGGGGAGGATCTCCGAAACTACTCTCATGCTCTCTCTCGCCTGTTAAGTTCCGTTGTAAAGCAATCCCCAGGTGGTTTGGCTAACGAGCAGGGGATTTTGCATGATCAACTCGTGGAGGGTGTGCGAGACGCTGCGTTGAGCCGAGAGTTGCGTAAAATAATCAGAGAAAAGCCCGACCTGACCCTGCTTGAGATTCGTAATGAGGCAATTCTTTGGTCCATGGAAGAGAGCAGGCCAACCCGAGTAGCGAATAGTCGACCGGTCCATTCAGAAGTGCTAAGTGCAACTGGAGGTACTTCTGTCGGGTCTGAGAATCAAAACTCTTCTGTGTTGAATGATATTTTACAGGTGATTTCCCGGCAGGACAAGCGAATTAGCGAGCAAGAGCAGACTATTTCAGAGCTCACTAAGGCGGTCAAAGAGTTGACGGTGCAGCGGTCAGTGTCTGTTCCGCAGAATTTTGTGCCTTCATCAAAGTCTCCTCCTAGGTTTACAGAAACGGGAGAACCTATCTGTTTCAGGTGCAACGGGGTTGGGCATATCGCTAGACGCTGCACTGTAACACGGGGTGGGAGACCTAAGAGTGCTACCCAGACCACTGAAGTGCAAGAAAAACAAGGTCCTTCCATTGCGCTGAATCAGGCAGCACAAGGGGTAGTTTCTGTTTCACCGCCTGAGGGAACTAGTCGAGACAGGTTCCTTGAACGGGCAGTTGGAACATGCCCAATGGTAGACCTGAAAATCAATTGTGTTCCAGTGTCATGCTTGCTCGACACCGGTAGTCAGGTCAGTACTATTACTGAGGGATTCTTCCGAGAGCATCTGTTTGGGGAGGAGAGTGATGTGTTGTCTACTTCAGGATGGCTGAAGATCACAGCAGCCAACGGTTTAGACATTCCCTATTTGGGTTACATGGAGCTGGATGTGGAGGTTATGGGGATGACCCTGCCCGAGTGTGGGTTCTTGATCATTAAAGAAAATCCTCGTCCATCGTCCGTGGCGGTGCTCATCGGAATGAACATTATCAGTAAGTGCCGACAGATCGTTCATGCTGAATTTGACACCACGCTGGGTGGTAGGCTGGGTTCTGACTGGAGGGCAGTCTTCCAGCAGGCACAATCAGTTGAGTTAGTTGAGGGAGTTTCAACTGCTCGGGTCGTGGGTAAGACTCCTGCTCATGTGCCTGCTTGGTCTGCAGCTACTGTCCTGATTAAGGGGATGGAATGCAGTAAAAAAGATGGTTCCGCGTGGTTGGTAGAACCAGCAAATGTGCCCTTACCAGGAGATTTGGTTGTAGTACCTACCTTGGTCACGTCAGAGTTACCTGTGTGTCCAGTGAGAGTACTTAACCTGTCTCAGGAAGACCTTTGGCTTAAGCCTAGGGCCCGTCTGGGTTTGTTGTCCCCGGTAGATGGTAACAGTGTGGGTTCGTCTTGCGAAGTAAGGTTTCAGCGAATCTCTGCAGACACAGAACAGGTCACTATGGGTGGCGGTCTTGGTTCTGAGCCTCAGGCCCAGTCAGTCTTGGATCACGTCAACATGGGGGGCACGCCTGAACAACGGGTTCAGTTAAAAGCTCTGCTGGGCAAGTATTCAAGTGTGTTTGCCCTGGAGGATGATGATTTGGGTTATACAGATAAGGTTCAGCACGAGATACATCTGACTGATGACATACCAGTGAATCAGCCTTACCGACGAATTCCCCCAAATCAGTACCAAGAGGTAAGAGAGCACATCACTAAGTTACTAAAGAAGGGTGTTATTCAAGAGAGTGTGAGTGCTTACGCCTCGCCTGTGGTACTAGTGCGCAAAACCGATGGGTCGCTACGGTTGTGTGTAGATTATCGAAAACTCAATGCCAAGACGAGGCGTGACGCATTTCCGCTACCCAGAATTGATGAGAGCTTCGATGCCCTCAGGGGAGCGAAGTTTTTCTCAACTGTGGACTTGGCTTCTGGGTATCATCAGATCGCAGTGAGTGACAGGGATAGGGCCAAGACAGCGTTCACCACGCCTTTTGGTTTGTTTGAGTACCAGAGAATGCCGTTCGGGGTCTGCAATGGACCGTCGACCTTTCAGCGGCTTATGCAGGCTGTTATGAGCGATCTAATCTTCCAGGTGTTGATAGTGTACCTAGATGACATTTTGCTGTTTTCACAGACATTTGGGGAACACCTGGAAAGGTTAGAGATGGTGCTGAAACGGTTGGCTGAGACTGGTTTAACGGTCAAGCTGGGGAAGTGCCATTTTCTCCAAGACTCTGTGCGTTTCCTTGGTCACCAGGTGTCAGCGCAAGGGATTTCTCCTGATCCAGACAAGGTCGCTGCGGTCAGTTATTGGAAGACCCCAGAAACTGTCAAGGAGTTGAGGTCATTTCTAGGGTTTTGCAGCTATTATAGGAAGTTTGTCGAGGGCTTCTCAAAGATAGCTGGACCCTTACATGACCTGGTAAATGCTTGCTTGAGTGGGAGCAGGTGTGCAAGGAGTGGTCGTCACTTTAGCACTCTGTGGTCTGCTGAATGTGACCATGCATTCAGTCAGTTAAAGAGGAAGCTGACGACAGCACCTGTGCTTGGTTTCGCAGACTTCACTTGTCCTTTCATTCTCGAAACTGATGCAAGCCAGAATGGCTTAGGGGCGATCCTGTACCAGAAACAGGGTGATGAGAAGAGGGTCATTGCGTACGCCAGCCGAAGGTTGCGTAACGCTGAGAGGAACGATCGCAATTATAGTAGCATGAAGCTCGAGCTACTGGCCCTTAAGTGGGCTGTAGTCGAGAAATTTCGTGGCTACTTACTTGGGTCTTGGTTCGAGGTGATTACGGATAATAATCCGCTCTGTCATTTGCAAACTGCCAAGTTAGGAGCGATCGAACAGAGGTGGGTAGCACAGCTGTCGGTCTTTAACTTTGAGGTGAAGTACAGACCGGGCAAGAGTAACGCTGCAGCTGATGCTCTGTCTAGGCAGGAGTTTGCAGGGGAGCCTGGACCTGATCCAGACGCTGACTGGGATGAGTGTGTCGCGATTTGCGGTGTGATAAGGCGAGGTACCACCTTGGAACCTGAACTTGCATTGAAGGGTGTTGAGTGCAGCAGGTTGAGGCAAATCCGTGCGTTGGAGGCTGGAGAAGAAGCGGTCACTACTCTCCAAGGTAACACTCATACGCTTCCCGGTTACACAAGGGAACAGTTGGTCGAGTTTCAGAATAGTGACCCTGTCCTGCGGGTGTTTAGAGGGTTCTGGGATAAGAAAAAGAGACCAGTCCACTTGGAAGGAAAGTCTCTGTCCAGGTCTGTGAAGTGCCTTCTGAAACAGTGGAGCCTCATAAAAGAACGAAATGGGTTGCTGTATCGAGTAGTAAACAACCTTTCTGGGGAGAGCTGCTGGCAACTCTTGTTGCCTGGGTGTTTAAAGGAACAAGTGCTGCGGAGTGTGCACGACGATCTGGGCCACCAGGGCATCGTGGGGTTGTTGGGGTTGTTGAAGCAGAGGTGTTTTTGGTCCGGAATGTTTGAGGATGTAGAGAAATGGGTTCAACGGTGCCAACGGTGCATCCTCACCAAGATGCCTCAGCCCAAAGTTCGTGCCCCTGTGAGAGCATTTTTGGCTTCCAGACCCCTGGAAGTGATTGCGGTGGACTTTACAGTCCTAGAGCCTGCTTCTGATGGGCGTGAAAATGTTTTGGTTGTTACCGATGTTTTCACGAAGTTTACACAGGCGTTTCCCACAAAAGATCAAAAGGCCGATACCACAGCAAAGGTCTTGTTGAAGGAGTGGTTTATGAAGTATGGCGTCCCGGAGAGGTTGCACTCCGATCAAGGTCGAAACATTGAAAGTGAGGTGATCGCCGAGCTGTGCAGACTCTATGGGGTGAAAAAGACCCGTACGACCCCTTATAGACCGCAGGGAAATGCCCAATGTTAACGGTACAACCGAACACTTCACAACCTGTTATGTACGTTACCGCCAGAACGTAAGCGCCGTTGGCCTGAGTACTTGCCGGAGTTAGTCCAGGCGTATAATGTGACGCCACATGCTACTACAGGGTTTTCCCCTTATTATCTTCTTTTTGGAGTACAGCCACATCTGCCCATTGATGCGTTGTTGGGCGGTGAGGAAGTCTCTGAGGGGAGACAAGACTGGTTGTCTGTTCATCAAGAGAGGCTGAGATATGCCCATGAGAAGGCTAGGGAGTACTCTGAGGAGAAAGCTCTAGAGAGAGTGACTCGTCTCAATGAAAAGGCATTTTGTCCCCAGGTCGGTGTGGGCGAGTCGGTGTATCTGCGCCAGCGGCCTCCAGGCAGGAAGAAAATTCAAGATGCCTGGAGCCCGATTGTGTACAGAGTTGTGGAAATAGTAGGCACAACTTACACTGTGGAACCTTTAAAGGGAGGGCCCTCGAAGAGGGTCCACAGGTCGGAGTTGCGTCCAGGTGCCGTGCCCACTCCTAGGCCTAGGAGTAAGGAAAAATCTCAGCCAGGTATACAACCTGTCATCATGGACAAGAATGAGACGTCTGAGCCAGATTTTGTGGTGGTAGAGGAGGTTGTGCACCCCTCTGTGAGGGTGGCTGCGAACACTCCAATGAGCACCAGTTACTTCATTACTTCATTACCAGTTACTTAATGTCAGCACCGATATGGTGTCTCAAGTATTGGCCAGTATTGGC
>NW_015642892.1:679-1302 GCF_001515625.1 Sinocyclocheilus rhinocerous | reverse complement strand
TAGGAGCAGGCACTGGAGGGCACTTTCTAGGAGCGAGCACTGGAGAGCGCTCTGAGCTGGCTTCGGAGGCTGGATCCCTCCCCTCTTTGTTTTGGCACTTACGTCCCGCCATAGTCAGCTCACCCTCAGCCATGATGCAAGGTGCGGCCCTGCGATACCCGTTCTGGGACCCATGGCGGATCAGGCAGTTCGGGGTGCCATGGCGGAGCTGGCAGTTCGAGGCACCATGGCGGAGCAGGCAGTTCAGGTTGCCACAGTGGAGCAAGTAGTTCAGGAGGCCATGGCAAAGCAGCCTCCAAGGCCACGGCCCCAGCCCCGGCCTCTACGGCAAGAGCCCTACTACCCCCCCTCCCAAAAAAAAATACTTGGGGAAGATTTCGTGCTCCAAGGCCCTCCGTGGGCCATAACCAGGGACTGGAGCCCTCCCTGGGCCTAACTGGGGATCAGTAGCCCTTCCTGGGCTTATGAGAGTCCACTCCACGAAGGCGGCGAATTCCTCCTGAGGACCATCTTCGGACGACAGCGCGCTGCACTCGGCGTTCAGGCTCGCATCATAGAAAGAGCTGAGCGCGTCGTCCGGATAGCTGGTGATGTTAGCGACCAACAGGAACAGTTTGGTATGG
>NW_015642892.1:0-187 GCF_001515625.1 Sinocyclocheilus rhinocerous | reverse complement strand
GCGTGACAGTAACATTAGTTTGCATAACTATTATTCATTATGTAGCCTAAACATGGCTTTATACTTCAGTCATGTTCTAATATCCGTGCAAAATCCTTCACATGCACAAAAATGTTTGTTTGGGTGCTGCACGCTGATTTTCCAGTGGACCTTTTAAAATAAACAGTGTAACTTTTATGTTTGGTTG
>NW_015642891.1:0-536 GCF_001515625.1 Sinocyclocheilus rhinocerous | reverse complement strand
GATGTCACGGTTCGGTACGTACCTCGGTTCGGGGGTCACGTTTCGATACGATTTCGGCACAACAGGAAAAAAAAAATTCTACTATGCTCGGTTTCTTTTCATTTATTTTGAACAGACAGTAGTACAAATTAAAATTTTTCCCACCTAGATGTGAAAATACTAAATATTATTACATTATGTTATATATATAAAATCTGCAGTACATGTATACATACAAGGAATAAATTCTTGAAATATATTTGATTTAGTTTACAGATAAACAAGGGAAAAAACAGTGCGACACGTAACGTAGCCTATATACGCTGAGTTTCAGTTCATTTTTGTGACACGCTTAATTAGTTCACAGAAAGAAAACTCAAATGGCAGAAAGCGACATCCTATTTGTTTTCTTTATTTTACAAAAGCACAATGTTTTGTTTTCATTGTGAGTGTACACAAATAAAAGCAGACCTTTATACAGTGATGCATTATTAATAAAGCCTAATTTATATTTCTGCGTCGAACCTACGCCGTAGCTTACGCATAGACGCACACCC
>NW_015642890.1:9914-11281 GCF_001515625.1 Sinocyclocheilus rhinocerous | reverse complement strand
CCAAAAGCGGAAGAATATTGGCAAAGATTATTCCCAAGCATGGAAACAAAAAAAATATGGCAGAATCTGAGAGCTTGGTGGAAAAGTCACATTTTAGAAAATTTTGATTACATTTTAAGACATAATTGTTTACTAAGTGAAATGAGACTGTGCAAAATTGGTCTGGCAAGCGATGCAAGGTGTAAGGTTTGCAATAGGGAAGATGAAGGAGTGCTACACCTTTTTTTTTAAATGTACAGAGTTACAATGTTTTATAAAAAAAATTAAAACAAATGTCAAGCATGTTGGGAGTAGAACAAAGATATATTAATGAAGAATGGGAAACAATGTTCTTATTTGGTGTTAAAGGTAATGTTCAGAATGAGTGTTTTTTAAATTTCATGTTAACCATTGCTAGGTTTGTAATTTGGAGCAGAAGAAACTTGGTCAAACAAAAGAAGACAAAAATACCTGTGTGCAAACTCTTTAAGATAAAGATGTGTTTTATTTTAAATGTTCTATTTGATTACTATAATATGAAAGATGAAAAAGATGTGTTTGTCAAAAATTTTGAGAAAGATAATCCATTTCTTGAAATGACATGCTTTCATTTTAATGTATTATTGCCAAAATGTGATTCAGTTTGTTCTTAAAATGTTTGTTATTATTGTTTAATATGTAAAGACAATAAAAAAAATATAAAAAAGGGCGCTAGAGAGCCAGCAGGAAGTGATAGGTTTGCAGTACAGAGAGAGAGGCTCTTTGAATCCTTTTTGCTTGATTTAATCTCTTGTTTTGAAGCATTTTGTTTTTCGATTTTGGTCTTTGCTTGGGAAATTAGTTGCTGGAAAGTCAGGGTTAACTTTTGCACTTTTTTCAGCTTGAAGCATGCTGCAGATGCACACCATGGCTGCAGATAAAGAAACCGAACAAGCAATGATGAGAAAAAGTAGCAATGGAAAGAACGAAGAGGAGGAGCAAAGAAGAGGAGAAGACAAACAAGCAGTGATCCAAAAACAACAGGAGCCAAGTAAAATCACGGGGGATCTGCAGAAAGAGGGAGAAGAAAACAGCAGAGGAGTGCAAGGAAGATCAAGAGAGAAGTACAGCAAAGAGCTGACTGTGGAGGTAGAGGTGGAGGGAACAGAAAAGATTTCAATGATGGATTTACTGAAGGGAGTAAAGAAGGAGTGTGGAGAAGTGATCGGCTGCAGAGTGAGAGGTGAAAGAATTTATGAACTCACAATGAAGGATGAAGAGGCAAAGAGGAAACTAATGGATAGAGTGAGAGTGCGAGGAGTGATGGTGCATGCCAGGGATATAATGAATAATGATATGGTGGTGTCTTTTATCAATTTGCCGGTGTACTTAGAGGATGAGAAGATACT
>NW_015642890.1:5028-8759 GCF_001515625.1 Sinocyclocheilus rhinocerous | reverse complement strand
AGCATTTTGTTTTTCGATTTTGGTCTTTGCTTGGGAAATTAGTGGCTGGAAAGTCAGGCTTAACCCTGATAATTCAGACTTTTGGACTTTTTTCTGCTTGAAGCATGCTGCAGATGCACACCATGGCTGCAGATAAAGAAACAGAACAAGCAATGATGAGAAAAAGTAGCAATGGAAAGAACGATGAGGAGGAGCAAAGAAGAGGAGAAGACAAACAAGCAGTGATCCAAAAACAACAGGAGCCAAGTAAAATCACGGGGGATCTGCAGAAAGAGGGAGAAGAAAACAGCAGAGGAGTGCAAGGAAGACCAAGAGAGAAGTACAGCAAAGAGCTGACTGTGGAGGGAACAGAAAAGATTTAAATGATGGATTTACTGAAGGTAGTAAAGAAGGAGTGTGGAGAAGTGATCGGCTGCAGAGTGAGAGGTGAAAGGATTTATGAACTCACAATGAAGGATAAAGAGGCAAAGAGGAAACTAATGGATAGAGTGAGAGTGCGAGGAGTGATGGTGCACGCCAGGGATATAATGAATAATGATATGGTGGTGTCTTTTATCAATTTGCCGGTGTACTTAGAGGATGAGAAGATACTCTCCAAGCTACAAGAGTGGGGAGTACGACCACTTTCACCAATAAAACGTTGGGTATGGCCTGGAACGGATACAGTTGATGGAACACTTTTCTTAAAAGTTTGCTTTACAGAACAGGTATGTTCACTTCCATACTCCACAAAGTTTGAGACTCTGAGAGGCACAGAATATTTTCGTGTCATCCATGATAGACAAGTACGTGTTTGATTAACTACACAGAGCCGTTGTTCACTGACAAGCTGCGCAAAACCACATTCATATTCGCACGATTTTTTGCGCAGCTCGTCAGTGAACAATGGCTCTGTGTAGTTAATGCTGCTCAATGTGAAAGCACGCACGTGATGGAGATTTACCGCTGATTACAGAACCGGCTTTCTGACAAGATGCGCATTAAATATCGCATGCGATTTATCGTGCAGCCCTATTAATTAGTATAAAATATAGTAAGAAAAGAAGGGAAAAGATGAAGGAAGAAAGGGTGCTGAGAGAAAGACTGAGGGAAGAATTAGATAAGGCAGAAGATGAGGAAGGATACAGTATGGAAAAATATATAGAGGTTAAGATGGCACTAGAAAAATATGAGAGGGAAGTAAAACATATATAAACGAAATAAATACAAAAGAGGGCAAAACAACAAAAGATTACGTAGAGATTTTGGAGAGAGTGCAAGAATTCTATGAAGAGTTATATAAGAGGGGAGGAGTAGATGAGGGAAGTATAGATGAAGTATTAGAAAGCGTAGGGAATATTCTAAATAAGGAAGATGGGGAATTGTGATAGGGAGATAGAGGAGGAGAAAGTGAAAGAGGCAATAGGGGGGTTGAAAAGTGGAAAAAGTCCAGGGAGTGATGGGATCGGTATTGAATGGTATAAAACATATAAGGAAGGGGTAGCATCCATTTTAGTCAGTGTTCAAGGATATAGAAAGAACAGGGACAGTGCAAGATAGAATGGTAGAGGGAGTGATAGCTTTGGTGTATAAGAAGGGGAATAGGTTGGATATAGAGAACTACAGACCAATCAGTTTATTAAATGTGGATTATAAAATATTGACTAAAGTTTTAGCGAACAGAGTGAAAAGAGTGATAGGAAGTATAGTGCAACCAACACAGTTACAGCGTACCAGGCAGGGATATAGCGGACACGATAGGGACAGTTAGAGATGTGATGGAGTACATGAAACGAGATAAGAAGGGAGGAATAGTATTAGGGATAGATTGGAATAAAGCATTCGATAGGGTAGAACACACATTTATTTAGGGTATTAGAGAAGTTTGGATTTGGGGTGAAAATTATAGGATGGGTGAGGAGACTATACGAGAAGGCAAAAAGTTGTATAAAAATAAATGGAGTGCTAACAGACAAGTTTAAGGTTTGAAGGTCAGTGAGACAGGGATGTCCCGTCTGCATTATTGTATGCCATTTCAGTAGAGCCTCTAGCCACTCTAACTAAGAGAGATAAAAGAGTAGTTGGTATTGAGTTGCCGTATGGAGGGATGTGTACTATAAACCAATATGCGGATGACACTACAATCACAGTGAGGGAAGGAAATAGTGTAAAAAGAGTTTTAGAGATAGTGAAGAGGTATGGGAAGGCATCAGGGGCAAAAATAAATGTGGATCAGAATTAATGTATATAGGGGAGGTAGAGAGGGTTGAGGTAGGGGTAAGAGTGGAGGAAAAATATATAAAAGTATTAGGGGTATATTTAGGGGTGGAAAGCAAAGAGGCAAGAGATGTGACTTGGTGATTAACAAAATAAGAACAGTATGTGCAGCATGGAAAGGGTGGAAATTAAAATTAAATGGGAAAGTAATAGTAGTAAATAGTCTGTTGTTGTCAGTATGTGTGTATGTAATTAGTGTAATGGAAATGCCAGGGTGGGTGATGAATGAATTGAATAAAATTGTATGTGATTTTATATGGGAGGGAAAAGGGGTGTATGTGGATGATAATGGCGAGAAAAACAAAATTAAAAATATGAGTGTAAAGAATGTATACAGGAGACTAATTGTCGATGTTATAAAAGAGCCAGCAGCAGAAAAAGTGTGGAAGAAAGTATTTGAAGTTTTGGATGTGAAAAAAATATGGTCGAACTTAAATATAAAATACAACAGTATAGAGTGTGAGAACAATGACTTTCTGATAAGACATAATAGAATCTACACAAATGTGGTGTTAAATAAAATAAATAATGAGGTAAATGTGATGTGTGACGTGTGTGATAATGGCCATGAGAGTTTTTTACATTTATTTTTTGAGATGTGAGGCTTTGGTTGATTTTTCTGATTTTCTTAAAAGTCTGTTAATAGAAAACTGGGATGTGGAAGTTGAGTCAGAGGAGGAATGGGGGAAAATGTTTCTGTTTGGAATTTCCGGGAAAAGGAAAAGAGCTGACATTTGCCTAATTAATTTTGTTCTGAGTCATGCCAGACTAGCAGTAGTTCTAAGAAGGAACTATGCACATTTCGAAGGGAGGAAGATAAAAGTAAAAGATATATTTAAGTTAATAATAAAAAGAGATGTAGAGTTGATTTGCAAGTATGGAGATAAAGGGGCGAATGAGTTTTTTGTGAATTCTGTGAAAGTTCATATATCAAGAGGTGGGGAAAAAATATGTTTAAATTGGTAAAAAGCAATAATTTGGTTGAGATTGGCTGTTGTAAATGGAGTAAATGTAAACATATTTGTGTGTATTTTATTTATGTCTTTTTATTTTCTATTCTTTATGATTATTCAAAATGAAGTATATCAATTGAAAAACGAATCATACATATGTAACAAAATGTGTGTATGTAAATGTGATGACATAATGTAATTGAAAATCTGTGAATTGAAAGTGAAATAAAAAGATTTAAAAAAAAAAAGTCTTTGCCCGATCTCGTCTGATCTCGTAAGCAAAGCAGGGTCGGGCCTGGTTAGTACTTGGATGGGAGACCACCTGGGAATACCAGGTGCTGTAAGCTTTTGCGTTTTCTTCGCTACTTATCTAATATACTGGCCTTTAGGGTGGCTGATCTTTAAATAGACCACTCTTTGTGGCAGCCCCCGCTTATGGCCATACCACCCTGTCTGCGCCCGATCTTGTCTGATCTTGGAAGCTAAGCAGGGTCGGGCATGGTTAGTACTTGGATGGGAGAC
>NW_015642890.1:2260-2364 GCF_001515625.1 Sinocyclocheilus rhinocerous | reverse complement strand
GCTGGTAATACTGGTAATATTAATGAAAAGTGCAATATGGGAAAGAAGAGTAGTAGTGAAAAGAGAAAATAATGTATGGTATGTATGGTACATTTTTAAAAGAA
>NW_015642889.1:0-1111 GCF_001515625.1 Sinocyclocheilus rhinocerous | reverse complement strand
TTCAATTACTAAAAGATTGCTGTATAGTTCAGCTAACAAAATAACTGCCTGTTTTCATTACATTTGTATTATCATGTTATGTTTCATCAAACTAACTTGTGTTTAAACAATGAAAACTGTCAAATGTATTTAGAGAAATTGTGTTTTATTATATTTTTACAGGATCCTCTGTTCCCAGACCCAACCATTCATCTGAAGGACTGTCAAAATATTAACCCTTTGAACCACCGGTGACAGTTTCCACATGATAAATAGAAAGGACATGGCAGAGGATGATAGGGGTATTGATATTTCACCTAAATCAGCCTGCTGTACTTACTGTTTCACACATACAGTTGTGGTCAAAAGGTTACATCACATTGCAGAATAATAAAGTTATATAATGTTTTTTATTTATTTATTATTATTTAGGACTGGGCTGATGAAGCTATTTAATTTAACAGATGTTTACATTTAGTCTGCTAGTCAGAATTATAGCTGATTAAATAAAAAGAAATTGTGGTTCATGTTTGTTTTGTGATAGTGTTTCATGAGTCCTTTGTCCTGAACAGTTTAAATGCCCGCTTTTCTTCAGAAAATTCCTCCAGATTTTTCCCTTTCTCAGGTTCTCCAGCATCTTTTGCATATTTGAACCCTTTCCAGCAATGCATGTATGATTTCAGATCCATTTTTTCATACTGAGGACAATTGAGGGACTCGTACACAAAATACATTTCAAACGGTAAACACAAGAAAGCAACACAATGCATTAAGAGACACAGGGTGTGAACTACTCGAATTGGATGATCAGGGAAAACTACTAATTTTTTCTGGAAATAAGCATAAAAAATATATTTTATGTAGCTTCTGAAGGGCAGTACTAAATGAACAGATATGATCTTTAAACAAAACAAAAAGATTTACACATCATCCTGTTCAAAATGTACACCCCCAACTCTATGCATTGTGTTTCCTTCTGGAGCATCAGCGAACAATGTTTTCACCTTTTATAATAGTTGTGTATGAGTCCTTCACTTTTCCTCAGATTGAAGAGATGGATCTCAAAATTATAAGTAATTGTCGGACAGGGGCCAAATATGCAGAAGTTGCTGGAAAACGTCTCAGGTTACTT
>NW_015642888.1:396-528 GCF_001515625.1 Sinocyclocheilus rhinocerous | reverse complement strand
CCCCTAAAATGCTTTTCATATAGGATATGCGCATTAAGCGCGGACTCGCGAACGTTTGCTGTTTACGGTGTTTAGCCTATTACCACGACAACCGTCCGAGTCAGTGGCGCCTGCAGGTGTACGGCTGTACGC
>NW_015642888.1:0-172 GCF_001515625.1 Sinocyclocheilus rhinocerous | reverse complement strand
AAAATCGTGCTATATGCACTTTCATGAGATCGGGTTAGCCTACAACAATTAATTTGTTGGCTATTTTACAAATGGGAATACAACGAATTCATGACAATGTTTACATTCAAGCTAAAATTTATAGTGGAAAGTACTTTAAAAGCGTCTGGAATGCAATAAAGTAATTTTAAAG
>NW_015642887.1:347-490 GCF_001515625.1 Sinocyclocheilus rhinocerous | reverse complement strand
TTAAGTTTTGATATATTTACAGTAGGAAATTTACTAAATATCTATTATGAATGTCCTAATAGGGGAAGTCGTGGCCTAATGGTTAGAGTCGGACTCATAACCCAAAGGTTGCGGGTTCGAGTCTCGTACCGGCAGGGATTGTA
>NW_015642887.1:0-181 GCF_001515625.1 Sinocyclocheilus rhinocerous | reverse complement strand
TGCTCCGGGTGTGTGTTCACACGGTGTGTGTGTTCACTGCTGTGTGTGTGCACTTAGGGTGGGTTAAATGCAGAGCACTAATTCCGAGTATGGGTCACCATACTTGGCCACAGGTCACGTCACTAATGATTTTTGACATTAAAGAAAAATCAATCATTTTGACCCATACAATGTATTTTTG
>NW_015642886.1:6841-7040 GCF_001515625.1 Sinocyclocheilus rhinocerous | reverse complement strand
GCGACGTCTTTGAAAATCGTGCAGTGTGAACTCGGCATTAGAGAGCATCAGTTCTTCAGAGTTTTGCTCCAACCTTGATTAAAACTCACCTGACTGTAGCTTTCTCGTAATCTTTAGACCTTGATTAGTTTGTTCAGCTGTTTTTGATTAGAGTTGGAGCTGAACTCTGCAGGACTGTGGCTCTCCAAGACCAATGTTG
>NW_015642886.1:5663-6078 GCF_001515625.1 Sinocyclocheilus rhinocerous | reverse complement strand
GGGATTTTGTTCAAAAACAATTCCCTCAATTCACCTCCCCCCAATCCCCCACCCCCAAACCCATAGGATGAAAGATGCCTTTGTGCTGGCTTGTTAATGTGGTCAATAATGGTTAATGTCTTACTAAAAATCACCAACCTTAGTATGTTCAGTTTACTGCATGAAAGTGTGAGTAGCTTTACTCCAGTATTCTGCAGGATATTGTGACTCAGGTCCAGCTCTCTCAGTGAGTTTGATGATAGAAGACATGAAGCCAAACTTTTGCAGCACTGACCAGTGAGATTACAGTCATCAAGTCTACAACACATGGTGAAAAATGGTTCAATAAAGAGGAGGTGGTGGGTTAAATTTTTCGTGCATTAGGCTACGTCCACACGAAGCCAGAGCTTTCCCTATCCAATCTTTTTTTCCCCCT
>NW_015642886.1:1834-5625 GCF_001515625.1 Sinocyclocheilus rhinocerous | reverse complement strand
CAAAACTGACACAAAACGATGTAGTATACATGCCAGACCAGTATGTGGCGCTGTAATTCTGCCACAGAGATACACTAAAAACGGAGAAGAAGACTTGGACTATGCGCATAAACCTTGCGCGCGGTATACAAACGAACATGGAACAATACATTTATTAATCTGTGTTAATGTTAGTTAATAAAAAGACAATCGTTCAGTGTTTGTTCATGTTTTTGTTGCTGTTACGTGACGTAGCGGTGTTTGACTAGGGGCGAGACGTGGGCTGATGATGTCATCGTTTCAGAAAATATACGGATTCACTGTCCACACGAAAACGCAAGGGCGGCATTTTCAGATTTATCCACTCTGGGACCCGGTTTAAAAAAATATCGGTTTCACTCTCCCAAAACGCCGGATCCGTGTGGACGAAACGCCTATACGATACAAAATGTATGCATATACAGCTAAACGCGTCTCCGTGTGGACGGGGCCTTAGTCTGATGCTATAAACCTTTGTTATAAAAGCTGTTATTTCAGCATGGTATGGCTTCCTGTAGCTCAACTGGTAGGGCATGGAACTAACCAAATTACTCACCACTTCTCAGTACCATGGTATTTTAATCAGTGAACAAACACATTTTAAAAATGGTTTAACAAACGACATTTAATTTCATAACCAATTAGCCTTTTATTTGTTTTTAATTACCTCAGCATGTTGAGTTGACAATGTGAATATTGGCCTACTCGATTTGTGAATAGATTTTATACAGAAAACAAGCAAAAATACTCCATTTACTATCAATGAAGCTATCCATCAATTCAGCGCAAATTCAGCACAAGCTGCACTAATATTTTAAATAGATCCACCAATTGATTAGGAACAACTGAATAGAATAGGAATATGGTCTTATATGTTTGTCTTACCTTAGTATGTTGAGTTGACAGTATGAACTCTTCAGACCATCAGACAGAATCTTCACTCCTGAATCCTGCAGGTCATTGTTACTCAGGTCCAGTTCTCTCAGTGAAGAGTTTGATGATTTTAGAGATGAAGCCAAACTTTCACAGCACTGATCAGTGAGATTACAGCCAGCAAGTCTAAAACACAGGAGGAAATATGCTTCAATAAAAAAGTGGAAAAGAAAAGTTTTGAGTGAGGAAAAGAAGAGTTCAATTCTGGCTTTACTGACAGAGGGATACAGTGAGCGTCAGGTTGCATCCATCCTTAAAATTTCAAGGACAGCGGTTCATAAGAACAAGGTCAAGCTGCAGACACTGGGGACAACAAAGCCACAGACCGGCAGAGGGTGAAAGAAAACATGGAAGAAAACATGCTTTGTGGATTGGATTGTGGATTGTGTTTTCCAGCAGGACAATGCTTCATGCCACACAGCCAGGACAATCAAGGTGTGGATGGAGGACCACACGGTGAAGACCCTGTCATGGCCAGCCCAATCTACAGACCTGAACCCCATTAAAACATCTGGAATGTGATCAAGAGGAAGATGGATGCTTGAATTTTTGCGCCAGGACTGGTATAAAGTCACCCAGCAGCAATGTGAAAGACTGGTGGAGAGCATGCCAAGACGCATGATTTTGATTTCTGAACTCTTCTGAATTCTTTTTTGTTATTTTGACCAGCTATAATTTTCTGTAAACAAATGCTCCAAATGACAGTAGTTTATAGAATAAAACAAAAATTTTCATTTTATGAATGAATGAGGGACTTTATTGTGTATTGCTGTACACCCAAAGCACTTTTACAATCATATCAGGGGATCTCTCCTCAACCACCACCAGTATGTACCTTCCACCTGGATGATGTGACAGCAGCCACAGTACAGTGGCGCCAGTGCACTCATCACACACCAGCTAAAGGTGGAGAAAAGAGAGTGATAGAGTCAATTCAGTGGATGGGGAATTATTAGGAGGCCATGATTGACAAGGGCCAGTGGAGGGAATTTGGCCAGGCCACCAGGGTTACACCCCTACTGTCACGCCCCTGGACTTCATCTATGTGTTTTCCCTCTCCATGTGCTCCCTGACCTAGTTTTCCCATGTGTTTGATTGCTCATTAGTTCCAGGTGTGTCTCGTCATCCCCTCGTCAAGTCCTGTGTATTTATAGTGAGTCCTGTTCTGAGTTCCTTTGTCTGGTATTGAATGTTCGTCTTTCCCCGCTACGTGTGTGTTCCTGGTTCCTTGGATGTTTATTAAAGTCTGTTTGTTTGAAGTTTACTCCACGTCTCCTTGTTCCTCGCTTCGTGCTCCTCACAGTAGCAGTATTTGTGACACCTAGTCTTTATGAAAAGTTGCATGTGATTTTAAATGACCACAGAGAGTCAGGATCTCGGTTTAATGTCTCATCTGAAGGATGGTGCTTTTACAGGATAGTGTCCCCATCGCTACACTGGGGCATAAGGACCCACACAGACCACAGGGTAAGCACCTGCTGCTGGTCTCAATAACACATCTACCAGCAGCAACCTAGTTTTCCCAGGAGGTCTTCCATCCAGGTACTGACCAGGCTTAACCCTGCTTAGCTTCAGTGGGCAACCAGTCTTGGGCTGCAGGGTGATGTGGCTGTGTCACTTTACTTTCATTTTCACTTTTTCATTTTGGTTTTAGTGTGACGCGAGCCATTTACACATGTGTAGTTCATTAATGATAGAGTGTTTCTGCATCTGAGAATGGCTTGATCTTTCACTGTCAATCAAGCTGTTCTGAGATGCTGATATCATGGCAGGACTTGACAGTATGGCCCGGGCTAATGTGAAAGACACTCGGGACAGCTGACCAGCAGGCCGGTGCTGCGGCATCATGATTGATAACAAACATCATTTGTAGTGCTGGGCTGTATGACCAAAAATTGATATCACGGTATTTTTCAAAATTATACCGGTTTCACGGGACATGACGGTATTTTTTTTTTCATGCATCTCACCAGAGTGCAACAGTGAAAAGGGACCCCTTTCAAACAGTGTCGCGTTCCGAACGTTGTTTAAGCGACATACCGGTATTGCGGTATTTTAAAAATTCATATCATAATAAAAATAAACACCGGTATTTGGTATGAACCGGTATACCGCCCAGCACTAATCATTTGCATGTTTGTTAGTTTTGTCAATTTATACATTCAAAAGATTTTATACCATTCTAGAAGATGCAAAAAACAACTTTATTCAGTACTCACGTGCTGTTTTCTGAGCGCACACACCCAAAGCCGTGTCTCTGACAGTGCATGAAAACTGAATTCAATTCTCTTTCATGTCTACTTGCACGGGAACAGACAAATACTGACAAAATTATGTCAAATACCCGCCTTGGCAAGTATTCTTGTTAACACAGTTGGTTATGTCTTAAGTGAATGTAAACAGGTGAGTAAGAAATAAGATGTGTAACGGCTGGACAAATCAGACAATTTTTTTTTATTTGTTATATTTAATAAATAATCCAACAGACCCCTCACCCAAACAACTGGAATGGGTGCCGGGATGTCTGTGAACTACCCCCAAGCCACAAGTGCGCCGTGTATAAAGTTATTGTCTCTCAAAAGAAAGAGTCTACTCTGAATCATTGAAACGAGTCATTTTTAAAACGAACCCCAAGCCGTTTCATGTTGACGTCAACATGAAACATTAGCATATTGACTGCCCATTAGTCGGTCTTTTCACGTTGGTCTGAATGAAAATGCAAATTC
This sequence comes from Sinocyclocheilus rhinocerous, assembly GCF_001515625.1. Classification (NCBI taxonomy): domain Eukaryota; kingdom Metazoa; phylum Chordata; class Actinopteri; order Cypriniformes; family Cyprinidae; genus Sinocyclocheilus; species Sinocyclocheilus rhinocerous. The sequence goes on along the minus strand of NW_015642886.1, from coordinate 1,948 downwards.
ATTCTTTGCCACTAGGTGCTGCTTTTGTTGCAGTTAAAATAGTGGTTTCCCCGGTAACGCTGTACACAAAGCAGCACTGCGCTCACAAACGCTGCTTTATCAGGCATTACAGGC
>NW_015642886.1:0-1817 GCF_001515625.1 Sinocyclocheilus rhinocerous | reverse complement strand
TCTTTGCCACTAGGTGCCGCTTTTGGAGCTGTAAAAATAGCAGTTTCCCCAATAACAGCTGTACACAAAGCAGCACTGCGCTCACAAATGCTGCTTTATCAGGCATTACAGGCATGATGAAATGAAAATGAAAGAGACCAATCTGACCAATCACCGCAGATTAGCGTCACGCAAAGGAGGGGTTTGGAAAAATTAATCGTTGAGCGAATCGTTTGGGAGTCGTTGAGCAAGTAAGGTAAAAATAAATGCATATTATAAGACAATGTAAGTATTTTTTGACCTTGCATGCATGTCAACCTGCTGTTGAACCTTTCATTACTCATAATAGTGTCACGCTTTGGCTACTGCTACTGTGTTGGAACCAGGAATTGAGGAGACGTCGGAGTACTTCAACATAGAACCATCTTTATTCATCCAAATAAAGAGACATAAAGGCAAGACGCACATGTAGCAGGGGGAACAGACGTTTATCAGCAGACAAAAAAACTAGGAATTAGACTCACTATAAATACACAGGACTTGAGGGGAAGACGAGGAACACTTGGAACTAATACAACAATGAACATGGGAAACACCTGGGACAAATAATAAACAACCAGGGAGCAGGAAGAGGAAGACCAAATAGGGGCATGGAAACAAACATGTGACAGATCACCCCCCTCCCGGACGGCTGGGGGGCGCTCTGGAAAGCGCTTACGAGGAGCGGGCACTGGAGCGAGCTCTGGGGCTGGAGCCGACACTGGAACGAGCTCTGGGGCTGGAGCCCTCCCTGGGCTTGACTGGGGATCAGTCCCTCGCTTTTTTCTTATCAGTGCGAAAGACACTAAAAATACTTGATTTTGTCGATAGTTGATAGTCAATTTTGGTCACACAGATAAGCGTTATACATCAATCGAAACTGTTAAGTGTCTTTTATTTGCGTACACTCATAACAACAACAAAACTGTGCCTTTGTAAAATAAAGAAACAAACAGGGTGCGCTTTCTGTCTTCTCTATCTCTGCAAACTTCTTTCTGAAACGCACCAAAACTCAGCGAATACTTGATACACAGACATAAGAAATATGTATATAGAAAGCTTGAAGTATCTACTTTTAAATGAAGTACACTACCAGTCAAAAGTTTTTGAACAGTAAGATTTTTAATGTTTTTTAAAGAAGTCTCTTCTGCTCACCAAGCCTGCATTTATTTGATCCAAAGTACAGCAAAAACAGTAAATTTTGAAATATTTGAAATATTTAAAATAACTGTTTTCTAATTGGATATATTTTAAAATGTAATTTATTCCTGTGATCAAAGCTAAATTTTCAGCATCATTACTCCAGTCTTCAGTGTCATATGATCCTTCAGAAATCATTCTAATATGCTGATTTGCTGTTCAAGAAAAGTTTCAGTGAACAAGGACGTTTTCTCTGTCGGCAATTGTTTGTGGATTACTTTTCCCTTTTTCCTGGATCATTGCATGTGGGATCTAGAAATCCCTGAGAAGAGAACGTGGGTGAGACTGATAGAGTTTTTTTTTCCTCTTTTACACCTTCTTTTTTGCTGGGATTATTGTTTTTGTTTTCTTGGACTGTTTCTTTGTTGTGGACTCTGATTGATGGTATTTGGATATCTGTGCCTTTATAGGACTCATGGACTGATATCAGCACTTGCCTTTTGGACTCAATTTACTTATTTACCTTTCAATGTGCTGTTCATTGTGCTGTGGGGTTGAACAATGTTTGCTTGAAGTTTATATGTCTAGTAATACATGCATTGTATGTATGTATTTTCTAGCTTCCGGCTTCGCTACCGTTCGGACGTTCTTGCTTACTG
>NW_015642885.1:1084-1273 GCF_001515625.1 Sinocyclocheilus rhinocerous | reverse complement strand
GCACCACCTATGGCTGACCTTGGCGGATATGAGGGAGGCCGACAATCATCACTTCCTGGACTCCCCGATGTCCCAGGCTGGCCTATTCAGCGAAACAGTTCTCCGCCGCAAGCAGACGGACGGAGGCGTTTCGGCACATCCTGCCCCGGCGGTCTGCTGCTGTCTCCACCCCACCGCCGGCTGCAGCCC
>NW_015642885.1:0-999 GCF_001515625.1 Sinocyclocheilus rhinocerous | reverse complement strand
GGCCTCCACCTCCGCTCCAGCTCGGCCACAGCAGCAGCCTTCACAATGGCCGCAGCGTGGAGCTGACCGCAGGAAAGCGGCGCAGTCCGCCTCCGCCCCTGCCAAGCCCGTGAAGCGCCAGGGCAAGCGGCGTCCCTGAGACGGGTGACCCATCTTGTTTTGAGAACTTGTTTTGTTCTGTTCCGCCACTGGCTACCATCTTATGTTTCCGTTTGTTTTTGTTCCGCCACTGGCTACCCAGCCAGTGGTACCCAAAACCTCAAAAAAAGAGCAGTTTCCTTTTTCTCCGGGTCCCAAGAGGGCGAGGATGGCAGTGCACGAGACACAGTCTCCACACGCCCGTCCCCCTCTCCCTTCGCCAGGGGGCAGCAGGGTCCGGTTCGAGGACGCCATGCCTCCTCACTCGCCCCCTGCCCAGCCGTGGAGCCAGGTAAGTGGCGCACCGCGCACTCAGACCCCACTCTGGGACGCACTGCCTTCGGGGGTTGGGTCCCTGTGTTCCACTTCGCTGCCCCACTGCGGGGTACGTTGGTGGTTTCGCTAGTCCCGCTTGTTCGGTCACTGGGCGCCTGGCTAGCGCTCCCCAGGCCGTCTCGCTGGCTCATGAGAACCATCAGACTCGGCTATGCGATTCAATTCGCCCGGCGCCCTCCCAAGTTCAGGGGCATTCGGTTCACCTCTGTGCTGGACAGAGATGCTCCTGTCTTGCATGCAGAGATGCAGTCCTGCTGGTGAAGGACGCGATACAGCCGGTCCCTCCAGCCGAGATGAGGTCAGGGTTTTACAGCCCATACTTCATCGTACCCAAGAAAGGCGGTGGGTTACGACCAATCTTGGACCTGCGCGTGCTGAACCGGGCCCTTCAGAAGCTCTCGTTCAGGATGTTGACGCAGAAACGCATCTTTCAATGCGTCCGTCCTTTTGATTGGTTCGCAGCGATCGGCATCAAGGACGCATACTTTCATGTCTCGATTCTCCCTCGACACAGGCCGTTTCTCC
>NW_015642884.1:0-757 GCF_001515625.1 Sinocyclocheilus rhinocerous | reverse complement strand
ACCGAATCAAACTGAGAGATGAGACTCCCTTTAAGCATAGAGCTCAGCCCATCCATCCATAAGATATTAGTGCTGTCAGAGAGCATCTACAGGAGTTGTTAGCCGCTGGGATAATTCGGGAGTCCGAGTCCCCATTCGCATCCCCAATTGTAGTAGTCAGAAAGAAAGACAACTCGGTGCGGCTACGCATTGATTTTAGGAAGCTTAACTCTCAGACCATTCGAGACGCATACACGCTCCCAAACCTAGAGGAAGTGTTCTCTGTGTTAACCGGTTCCAAGTGGTTTTCCGTTCTTGATCTAAAGTCTGGGTATTACCAGATTGAGATGGATGAAGCGGATAAGCAGAAGACAGCGTTCGTATGCCCTCTTGGATTTTGGGAGTTTAACCGCATGCCGCAAGGGATTACCAAGGCGCCGAGCACATTTCAGCGGCTTATGGAACGCTGTATGGGTGACTTAAATAGAAGAGAAGTGTTGGTCTTTATAGACGATCTTATCATCTTTTCTGAAACCCTTGAAGAGCATGAACATCGGCTGATACAAGTTCTGAGCCGCCTGAAAGAATTTGGGTTAAAGCTCTCGCCCGAGAAGTGCAAATTCTTTCAAACATCTGTGCGTTATTTGGGCCACATTGTTTCCCAGAAGGGTGTAGAAACCGACCCATCAAAAATAGAGGCCATCAAAACCTGGCCCAGGCCTCAGAACCTCAAAGAACTAAAGTCCTTTTTAGGATTTGCAGGATACTACCGGAGATT
>NW_015642883.1:863-983 GCF_001515625.1 Sinocyclocheilus rhinocerous | reverse complement strand
AATATAGCTGCAAGCAGCGATGGCGGGCCCAAGCCGTCAGTGCAATCGCCACACCGGTGGCATCAGGAGAACGGTGCCCAGCGGGCACATGCATTTACAGTAACCCTCTGGCAGTCTGGT
>NW_015642883.1:0-684 GCF_001515625.1 Sinocyclocheilus rhinocerous | reverse complement strand
CCACCTCCCCCCTTCCTCACACAGACTTTACAACAAGGTTTCAGTTATTAACATTAACAATAATTATATAGCATGTATTATTGTCAGTTAATATTCAAAACTTAAATATTAAATAAATTGGCACACTATGAATCATTAGTTAAGCATTAGTAAATAGTCAATTCATCCTTTATAAAGCATTGTTCCAACATTAATAGGCATTAGTAAGCAGTTTATGAATACAGCTATAAATGTTTTGTTCTTGAGCATATCTATAATGTTTAATAATTGTATTTTCATACTTTATTCATGATCAATTTATCATATTTAAATTATTACGTTATTTACAAACCAGTTATTTAGGAGTTCATAAGATCATTTAGAAAGTTTATTAATCATTTATTAAACTATTTAAATGTGCATTTATAAATCTTATTATTTAAACACATGATAATAGTTGCTCATTGTGTTAATAAATGCTTTATTAACACATTCCTGCTGTAATTCATGATTAGGTCAGGTAGTTATAAAACATTTAGAAGCTGCCAGCCATCTATTTTTGTGAGCTCATCTAAAGTGAGGATTGTTTATACCTTGTAAAGGATTTACAAAGGAGGTTTAAAAGCTCATTAATCTTCCAAACAGAAAAGTTAATCAAAGACAAGACAGAGGGATACAGAACACAAAAATATTTTTTCAAGATTG
>NW_015642882.1:0-544 GCF_001515625.1 Sinocyclocheilus rhinocerous | reverse complement strand
CGAACTAAAAACAAACAATTCCTTTACTCCGAATTGCCGCTATTTCAAATTGAAAGTAAAATCTCTTCTGTCGTCTGATTGAAGCTTTTTTTAGCGTAATTCTACAAGCGTCCAGCTTTAGCTGCTGCTTCTCGTGTCAAATCTTGACTGCAGTAATATCTCCAGATGAACACTTACTGGACTGAAGCAGCTCAGCTTTACTTGATTCTCCATCAATCATGTTTTAGAGTCTCAAATCTGATCCTCAGGATCTTTTGAGGAGCGTTTGTTTCCAGAAGCTTTACTTTCACTGTTCCTCAGCGGAGGAATGATCTTCACAAGCCTCCAGAACATCTCACATCTTCTGAGGAGCCTTTATTTCTTCAGCTCTCAATCACTGCATTATATGTTTGGAGCATTTACATCTCATCTTACTGAGACATATTACTGGAGATATAGAGACGACTGATATTTAGATCATTTTATGTCAGCATCTGCTGCACTGTTAAAAAGATCTCATTGATTTACATTACAAGCAGCAGAATTTCATCATAGAAATATCAGC
>NW_015642881.1:602-856 GCF_001515625.1 Sinocyclocheilus rhinocerous | reverse complement strand
AAACCGGGTGCTCGACTCGCAGTGTTTATCTCACTCGTCGATATAAGTCCAGATGGTACGATAAGCCGGGTTTTGGCTTCATACTTCCTGGACCATGCGGCCAGATCACAGGCTTCTGAGGGGAGCCTTCTTGATCATCAGGCCCCCGGGCACAGCACTGCAAAAATTTCCTGGACGTCCGGGCTGGGCTTATGCTTTCAGGCTGCCCTGTCTGGTCTACCGTATCTAGGTCGCCCTGAGGGGCCTCCCGATCA
>NW_015642881.1:0-478 GCF_001515625.1 Sinocyclocheilus rhinocerous | reverse complement strand
ACCATTGAGGGTTATTGTGAGCATGGTGCTTTCTTTATTCTCTCTGAGGAGTTGGATTCCTCGCTCCATGGGCTGTCCTCGTGGTAGTATTGAGCAGTGCTCCCCTTTTACCAAAGGGTTACCTGGAATGAGCATGCTATTCCTCTGAATTCGGAGTTCCCGTCTCACATGAGAAGTTGAGTTCTCTGTTTTTCCAGAGCACCTGGAACCAGCAGCATCAGGCGAATTAGGCCCTTCCTCTGCCTCTCTGATGCGCTGAGTGTTTGGCTAGCTTGCAGTACGCTTACCCTTCTGATTCTACAATCACGCTGTAGGTCGAGCCCCCTCTCGTTGAGAGCTGGGTTTGTGCTCCCTCAGCTAAGGTAAACTACTGCTAGCCGTTCCAGCATTGGGACATGCTGTAGGTAGAGCTCCCTTCTTGACTGAGAACTGCGTGTGTTGCTCCCTCAGCTAAGTAAATTATTGCTAGCTGTTCCAG
>NW_015642880.1:1129-1266 GCF_001515625.1 Sinocyclocheilus rhinocerous | reverse complement strand
ACGGGCGGTCTGAGGGTAACAGTGGTGGCAAACCCTCCAGGGAACAATCCTCAGGGGACCATCGCTCCTCTTGCACTCCACAACCAGTTGAGCTGCCAATGGAACGTGCTGGGCCCTCTACAAGGAGCGTACCAGCA
>NW_015642880.1:207-994 GCF_001515625.1 Sinocyclocheilus rhinocerous | reverse complement strand
GCTGCGCTGCTCTCCTCCGGGACTGTAGCAATGCCTGAATCGGATCCAGAAATAACGGCTATGCTTTCCCGGGCCGCCGTAGGGGTAGGGCTCGAGTGGAGACTTCCACCGTGTCCCGAGCCCTCAAGGTTGCACGATTGGTTCTCGGGGTGGTCCGCGCTGGTTCTCAGCGCCCCGCCTTGGTGCCTTTCTTCCCGGAGGTGCATGAGGAGCTCACCAGGTCGTGGACGGCACCGTTTACTGCCGGAAACCGATCTGCTGGTTCCTCCTCCCTCACCACCCTCGATGGTGGTGCAACTAAGGGGGTTACAAGGGTCCCCCCGGTGGAGCGGTCGGTTGCGATGCAGTTGTGTCCTAATACAACGCGGTCTCTGGGTCGTGCGATGTCCACTATGGTGGTCCAGGAGCGCCATTTCTGGCTGTGTCTGGCCGACATGCGCGAGACGGACAAGACACGATTCTTGAACGCCCCCGTGTCCCAGACCGGCCTTTTTGGGCGACACGGTGGAGAACTTTTCCCGGGCGGAGAATCTTTTTGTTTTTTCCGCCACTGACCTCTCAGTCGGTGGTACCCAAATACTCGACAAAAGAGCAATTTCCGCCATTTCTGGGTCCCCAGAGGGACGGGGGGGTTGTGGACGATCCAGTGTCGTATCACACTCACCCTCCTCTCTCGCCAGTGAGCAGCAGTGGGCGGATCGGGAGGACGAACCAACGGACTACCCACGCACCCTCTGCTCGAACGCAGGTCAGTGTTACACACACCCAGACCCCGCCTCGGACCGGC
>NW_015642880.1:0-159 GCF_001515625.1 Sinocyclocheilus rhinocerous | reverse complement strand
GGCCGGGTCCCTGCGTTCTTCCTCGCTGCCCCACTGCGGGTATGCCTGTAGTTCCGTTGGTGCCACTTGCGCGGCGTCTGGGAGCCTGGCTAGCGCTACCCAGGCCGTCTCCACGGCTTCTTCGAACCGTCAGGCTCGGCTATGCGATTCAGTTCGTCC
>NW_015642879.1:0-795 GCF_001515625.1 Sinocyclocheilus rhinocerous | reverse complement strand
ATCATTGAGAAAATTGAATAAAACCAGCGAATACAAATCAAAAAGAGACATTCTGCTTTTAAAGTGACACTCTTGGTAGTCTGCTTTTTATTTTGATAGCACTCTATACAGATAAACTCCACAACAAACAATAACAAATGCAACTGATAATCCTTTATGGATCCAGTAAAACTTACAGTTACAGCGGTAAAATATTATGCACTGATACAGTGCACAGTAAAAGTGATATGTAATATTAAAAAGTATATGTAGTACAAGTTGTAGTAAAGTGAATAATATAAAAAGCGAGTACAACAGTATATAATAGATTTATAATAGCATAAATTATATGTATAATACTAAAATAAATAAACGAATAACAATAGATGAATAATAGCAAGTAGAATATGTAATATCAAGGGCGGAATAATACAGAATAGACAATAATGAAGAATAAATTAATAGTAAAATAAACAATCATGAAATGTAGTTTTATAATAGTATTGTGTAATAATTATTAAACAAAGTAAGAAACAAGTAAGGGGGGGAGAGAGAGTGTGTGGTTTGAATATGACCATGCAGGGTAATTCTGGCCATTCATTCAGGGCTATTGTTTGTTTTAACTAGTACTAATACAACATTAGGCTGTGGAAGTATAGCCTACTCTCTCGGAAATGCAGAGAACAGGCTTTCTTCAGCTTTCCTTAAGGCTTGCGTTGTCCTGTTTGCAATTGGCTAAAAAGGAAAAAATATATATATAATAAATCCACTGATTTATGATAAGCTATGAAATCCTTATAATCAAGTGATGATAAA
>NW_015642878.1:0-967 GCF_001515625.1 Sinocyclocheilus rhinocerous | reverse complement strand
TACATGTATTCTGTAGCTTATTGTGAATATAAACCATCAGTTTCAAACACAGCAAAACTAAACTGCACCTGCTTTTAGAGCTTTGCATTTCAGCCGGAGCTCGACGTGTCCCTGTTCACGCAGACGAGACGGCAATCCAAGCGCATCCTGTTAGTTTTCTCTATTTTACAAAAGCACAACGTTTTGTTGATATTGTGAGTGCACACAAAAATAAGGGTAGACCATGCATTAAGCGTGCTTCAGCTTCCACTCTCCGCACAAACGCTTCGATATACTCCTAACAGCGCACTTTTATCTAGGTTAAATGTTTAAACTAACATTGTAATATGCTTCAAGTGTTTCATATCTATAGATTTTATTTTAAGCAAGTTGTAATGATTTCAGAAGGCTAAATTGATCAAACGTGATCAACTCAGCTGTCTGCCGCTATCCGCGTGGTGGGAAAAAAAAAAAAAAAAAACTGATTTTTACAAACAAAAAATGTTCCAAACATTAAAAAAAAAAGTATTTAATAATTAAACAATACGAAATATAACTTTGCAATTAAAAACAAACTGAACTATTTAAATGGCTTTAACAGCAGCTGTGTAATTAGGAAGCGAGAGAGAGAGAGAGAGAAAAGACACGGGCTCCAGTCGGACTCTGTCGGTCAAGGGCCGGCTATAGGGCCTAGGTTTGAGGCCCGTGCAGGGCTCTGCCTGATTTCTGTGTTTGGAAATGAATGTTGTGAATCAGGGGTTGTTTTCTAATTAAATGACAAAATTCTTAAGTTGTATTGTTGTATTAAGATAAAGTAGTAAAAAAAATGGTTTAATTAGTATTTAAACACGTTTTAATTAATACAAAGGAACGATAAAAAGTGATCAATTTCTTAATTCATGGACACAATTTTTGGCATGTCATGGGCTCTGTATACAGGAAGAAATGTGTTAAAAAGGCCAGATAACGAATAAGTATGTGTGACCTG
>NW_015642877.1:676-951 GCF_001515625.1 Sinocyclocheilus rhinocerous | reverse complement strand
TACTCTTGTAATAAAGTAGCAGTGGTTGGGACAGATTTTACGTGTTAATTCTGCTTAAAAAGATGTGATCTAATCCGGTTTACATGAAATAAGCTGCTCCTGAGCAGGTTTAGGTTACGGACCTATGACAGCAAGTCTAGGATGAGCTTTATTTACACTGCTATTTGTGCAGTGTGCACATGTCAAAAAAAACAATTCCGATTTGAAGCTTGTCACTTTATTTAGCGTTCATGTAAACACTACAATCAGATTCATCAATCGAAATGAATTCAGTC
>NW_015642877.1:0-634 GCF_001515625.1 Sinocyclocheilus rhinocerous | reverse complement strand
TGTAATGAATCTATATAATATATGGGTTTCACTTTCTGAAATGAGTGACAAAAAATATTTACCTTTTTCATGATATTCTAATTTTAATTGTGCATGTAAATATATCACAACTTAATTTTTGATTAGTAATATGCATTGCTAAGAACTTCATTTGGACAACTTTAAAGGGGACTTTCTCAATATTTTGAATTTTTTTTTTTTACCCTAAGATTCCAGATTCTCAAATAGCTGTATCTTGGCCAAATATTATCCTATCGTAACAATATCCATTTTCCATATATTAATGGAAAGCTTATTTATTCAGCTTTAAGATGATGGATACATCTCAATTTTTTTTTTTTAAATTGACCTTTATGACTGGTTTTGTGGTCCAGGGTCACATATAAAATTTTACTCCAGTGTGAATCCTCTCATGTGTTTTCAGATGTGTTAACTGACTGAATCTCTTGTCACAGTGTGAACACTTGTACGGTTTCTCTCCAGAGTGAATCCTCTGGTGCAGTTTCAAACGTTCAGCTGAATTAAAAGTCTTTTCACACTCAAAGCACATGTACTCTCTCACAGCAGTGTGTATTTTCAAATTTTGTAGACATGAAAAACTCTTTCCACACAAATAACAAGAATGTGGCTTCTC
>NW_015642876.1:0-575 GCF_001515625.1 Sinocyclocheilus rhinocerous | reverse complement strand
AGTATTAGATTTGTTGTAACAGGAAAAATCTTTAGAGCTGTTGAGCAATCTAGAGGAAGCATCATAATAATACTTTCTATGATATGGGTACTTTTTAAAAATAAAATTAATGTATGTTATATAATGTTGTTGTTGATCAAACATATTTAATAGTTCTCCCTGTAGAAACATGGGATTTGTGTCTATAATACTTACAAATAGTTCAAATTTCAGTGAGACAATTTATAAAAATGCATCAAATATATATATATATATATATATGTTTACATCAGGGTGCATTTTTATCTCCTTTCACATTTCTCTGTTTTTATGACTAACTGAAAATAAACCATTTTTACTTTTATTTCAGAGTTAAATGAAGAAAATGAAGAATTGAGTGAAATTGAGGAGAAAAATCATGTCAAAAGTAGAGAAAAACCATTGAGTTGCTCTCAAACCAAACAGAAAGATTTAAAGAAAAGAAGAGCCAAGAAATCTTTCACCTGCTCTCAGTGTGGAAAGAGTTTTACATGCAAATATCATCTTGAGCTTCACATGATCATCCACACTGGAGAGAAACCATTCAGTTGTGATCA
>NW_015642875.1:2386-2878 GCF_001515625.1 Sinocyclocheilus rhinocerous | reverse complement strand
GATCAATGCTTCATGTGGTACATTTAAGGAAATTATCTCAGAAATGATCTCATTTTTGCTTTAAGTTATGAAAAAAAAAGACTTTATCTCACCAATCACATTTGTCAGGATCAGAAAAGAAAGGAATAGGAAGTCTACGAGATCACGTGATGCGGCTGCGATGACGTCAAACCGAAAGTGAAAGTAAAGCTGAAAGACTTTGCTCGACTCCTGGTGAGATTATATTTCCCGTAAAAAAATGTGCTTTATGCACATATGATACTTTTTGTATAGTGTAAACCATTATAAATATAGACTATATTGAGTTTTCATGTTTTTATTTGCTTTCATCTTCATGGGCTCGTTGTGATCAGATTCAGTGAAAATGGCGACCAGACCTGAAACGCTTCCTGCCAAACAACCTAAATGATGCCCCTTAGTTAGGACTTGAGCTTGTGAGCAGCCCCTTACAACATTGAGCTCTGATTGGCCAATAATGGCTTTTATTTAGTT
>NW_015642875.1:0-1710 GCF_001515625.1 Sinocyclocheilus rhinocerous | reverse complement strand
CATATTAAAGAGCTGTAATTCCTTAACCTTTCCTCCAATTGTGATGAGAATACCCTCAAATTAAAGTTCAGAGTCTGCACGTTAAGCCCATTATATAACTGTAACTTTATATAACTGTAACTTGTTTTGGTCAACAGCTAACAGAGACAGAGTGAGCAGCCGCCGTAGCGCCTCTCAAATATTGTCCATTCCTGCAGTTCCCATGAGGAGACGTAGACGAATGTCCACCAATGTGAGTGCCAGTGATGCTCATTCTTCTCTTCTGTACAGCCGTTCATATGTGAACACATTAATGCATCCTCCGTATCTATTGCATTGTGGGAAGTGGGAAGCTCACTCTTCCTCCTCTGTGAACAGTCCCTTCCCTCACACATCATAAGAGAAGTGCAAGAAAACGGTGTCCACACTCCATGTATTATATGAATGTGATTCCATTGGATTGCACGAGAAGACGCCAGACAAAGGAGTGGCGTAACTGCTCACTCTCCTTCTCTGCATTCGCTCATCTATTCAGTATGGGAACATAATGAGGATACTGATGCTGCCTCCATAGCTTGAGCACTGGAGAGGACGACAGATGAAAGAGTGGCACGCGAGTGGCGTAATTGTCCAATAAAGGGTTTCATTACATTACTTGCTCACCGCGGCACTGGCCAGCTGTTGTTTTGCTTTTTAATAGAAATAAAAACCACACTGGCTCAACACACAGAGAGCAGTGATCATCTCTGAACCCAGTTTAGACTCTGATGGGTGTGAATCTGAATCTGATGTCACTTCCTCTTCTTTCTGTAGCTGAGATGTTGCATGACATTAAACCCTATCATCAGTTAACATTAGCATCATTTCAGCCTGTTTAATAAACTGAAGTTAAACCCAGTTTTAATTCAATCAATCAAACAAACAGTTTACACCTACTAACATTAATTTGAATTCAATTTATTTAATTAATCTACAGTATTTGAGCATATTACTTTAACTTCCACAAGCCCTCCTTTCAAATCTTCTCTTTTATTATGGTCACTAACTTTATATTTAAAATGTATATATTATGTTTGGCACACATTAGTTTTTCAAATATCAAATATCTGAGGGCTGATTAGGGCTTAAAGCAGTGAAATGATGAATAATTAACCAAAAACATGACTGAAGGGGAATCTGCTTTCAACACTTGCTGCTACAAAGAAATGTATCAATAAAACTAATTCTGGAAGAATATTTTCAAGAGTATGTTTCTGTGTCACAGTTACAGTGTTATTATAGACTGTTGTTATGTTGTAATGTTCAGATGGCATGAACACAGACTGCTGTATATATATATGTATATACAGTGGGTACGGAAAGTATTCAGACCCCCTTAAATTTTTCACTCTTTGTTATATTGCAGCCATTTGCTAAAATCATTTAAGTTAATTTTTTTTCCTCATTAATGTACACACAGCACCCCATATTGACAGAAAAACAAAGAATTGTTGACATTTTTGCAGATTTATTAAAAAAGAAAAACTGAAATATCACATGGTCCAAAGTATTCAGACCCTTTGCTGTGACACTCAAATATTTAACTCAGGTGCTGTCCATTTCTTCTGATCATCCTTGAGATGTAATCACATCCTTTTTCTGTGATTAATCACGATTAATCGCACACTTCATGAAAGTAAGCATATTCCATTTATCTTGTTTCAAATGTTTATTTTGTCATAATTTGCTATA
>NW_015642874.1:0-2135 GCF_001515625.1 Sinocyclocheilus rhinocerous | reverse complement strand
TATTATTGCATACATTAAAAGTTGTAAAATTATTATAAAAAACTTGTATTGTAATTGTAATTCCAAAAACGGAGCTTTGTGCGATAACAGGTATGTTTTCCCGAACATTTTAGTATTGGTTTTATATTATAATGTCACGTAGTTAAATTGTTTAATTAATTTAAATGGTTAATTTTATTTTTTTTTAATTCCTAGAAATTAAGTTTTGTGCAACATAAAGGGCATATATTTATGTCTATCTGAGTTAGTTTGGGCTCAAAACATAAAAGCTGCAAAGAGTTTAATTGGCAAAAAACCCGAATGTCTAATGAATGTCAAACGTCAAACTAACTTTACCGCCGTCACTGAATGTAAGGGGCGTTCGAGAAATTACGAAGCGAAAGGCTTTATTTCTTTTTTTAAAATGGACTGATGCTGACATTATTTTTTGTCAAGAGACACATTCTACGAACTTGGATGAAAAATTTAGGAAATCTCAGTGGGGAAAATCTATTTTTTTCAGTCACGGCACTTCGCATTCAGCGGGAGTTATGGTTTTGATGAACAGATTTAAAGGAGACGTTCTGAACTTTGTTAAGTGCGAGAACGGAAGATGGGTTATTCTTATTGTGAAATTCAATACTACTACATTACTTCGTAATATTTATGGTCATAATTCCAATCCGTTGAATAAGTCCTTATTTGTAAAGGTTTCTGATATTATTCAATGCAAATTTGATGCATTCCAAGCTTCATATGTTATATTTTCAGGCGATTTTAATGAATGCGTGGATAATTTGAGTGATAGACATCCTCCTCGTTCTTCTCAACGTGACGCACGATCAAACTTAGCTTCTCTATGTGCCAACTTATCACTTACTGATACTTGGCGATTCAACCCCAGGATATCAGAATATACATGGTCGAACAAAGACAAATCTTTGCAATCTCTCAACGTGACGCACAATCAAACTTAGCTTCTCTATGTGCCAACTTATCACTTACTGATACTTGGCGATTCTACAACCCTGGGATATCAGAATATACATGGTCTAACAAAGACAAATCTTTGCAATCTAGAATTGACATGTTCTTTATTTCTACCTCGGCTTTGCAATATGTCAAGGAAATTGTTCATAATTATGCCCCTTTAACTGATCATAAGCTTATTTATTTAACGCTTACAGGCACAAAAGAGAACTCTAGTCTTAGAGGGTACTGGAAATTTAATAATAATCTTCTTAAGGATAAGTACTTTAATAACAGTGTTAAAAAATTGCCAATGATATTTTGGGAGGTGTAAAGGAAGGATTTAAAAGTAAATGGGAATTTTTCAAATATAACGTCAGAAAGATTGCAGTTAAACGTAGTAAAAAAATTGTTTTAAATCAATAGACAAAATGAGTTAGAATTAATTGATAAATTAGGGATATTGGAACAGAAGCAAAATCTTACTAAGGAGGAAGAAGCTGAATTGGTCACAATTCAATCCCATCTAGACTTGATCTATTTAGACTTGGCTAAAGGTGCTTTTATTCGTTCTAGGGCGAAATGGCTTGAAGAGGGTGAAAAAAATACAAGTTATTTTTTCGCACTTGAGAAAATAAATTTTAAAAGAAATGCTTTAACGGCTTTAAACATTAATGGGAATCATTGTATGGATCCAAAAAAAAAATCTGACTTTGTTTACTCATTTTATAAAGAACTATATAATTCCAAATTTGATCTATATAATTGTGAAGAGTTAATTCAAATAGTCCATCAACATATTCCTATTATTGATAAAGAATTTCATGACTTCTGTGAATCCAATATAACTTCTTCTGAGATCAAAGATGCCCTGATTAGAATGAAAAAAAGGGAAAGCACCAGGTATAGATGGGTTGACAGTAGAATTTTACTTACATTTTTGGGAACTGATCGAAATTCCTCTTTATAATATGTATAATGAATGTATTAACAGTGGCGAAATGACTACTACTATGAAACAAGGTATCATTTCGTTAATTGCTACACCAGATAAAGATTCACACTTGATAGAAGATTGGAGACCAATCTCTCTTCTAAAAATTGATTATAAATTAATTACTTTAGTATTTGCTAATAGATTGCGAGAAGGTTTAAATAAAATTATTAGTGAATACCAATCAGGTTTT
>NW_015642873.1:431228-439748 GCF_001515625.1 Sinocyclocheilus rhinocerous | reverse complement strand
GCTGAAATCTGCAAAGACTGAGTTTATTAAAGAGGACAGAGAGATGACGAGAGATCCAGAACCCTGCAGAATGAAACTCACTGAAGAACAAACAGGTTGGTGTTTACTAGTGAAAGAGACTAACTAGTGAAACGATGAGAGACGGCATTGACCTCATGTATAATTCACTGGTGAGAAAACATTACAGTACAAAGTACAGTACATAATATTACAACAATAACACCTTCCATTCTCGCTCAGTCTGCAATAACATAATAAATGATAACGTATCGTGTCTGCGTGAAAGGTGCGCAGAAAAATGCAAAATACATACATTGACAGGCAGGTATCTTAATGTTTGGACCGAATAATCTGATTGGTCGAACATTTTATGTATTTACGATATAAATTCTCAAGCACTCTCTGGCTTGTGTTTATACCCGCCGCACATTTCAGAAGCGTCCAGAAGTGGCTCTCTGTGCTGCTTTGCTAAAGATATGCTCCTAGTCTAATTTTGATGGACGCCACGTCCAAGCTGCACATAATTAGATAATTTATGTATTTTAACAGCCGCATGCCTTTTATCTTTGTCATTCATAACTAGATAGGTAGAACCCAAAAAACACAGAAAATCCCTGTTCTGTAGGCCAGCACCAATGTCTTGAACTTGATGTGAGCCATGACTGGAAGCCAGTGCAGAGAGATGAGAAGCGGTGTGACATGGACTCTCTTGGGCTCATTGAAAACAAAATGTGCTGCTGCATTCTATTTTGATGGACGCCACGTCCAAGCTGCACATAATTAGATAATTTATGTATTTTAACAGCCGCATGCCTTTTATCTTTGTCATTCATAACTAGATAGGTAGAACCCAAAAAACCCCAAAAAAACACAGAAAATCAAGGAAAACAACGTTGGACAAGCAAATCTCATGTTCTTGCGAATCCAGTTGCTGCGCTCCTGGTGTGAGTTGGCACCGCGTGGAAGACGGAACAAAATTTCGTCGGAGCCATAAATGGTAATGTTAACATAAAACGCTGAACGTAGGCTGCTTTTCACGAGTTCGCACTTACATATAATTGGATTGAGCAGATAGTAAGCATATTTGGCATGCTGTCCTGAGGGGAGGGCTCCGAGCCCGGAATATAGCGTGAACCCAGAGAACTCCCCTTATCCCTAATCTGGGATGAGAATAGTTAAAGTGAGGAGTTGAGGTGGAGGAGGGATGCCGGAAAACTGTTGTGGGACAGAGGTAAGTTGGCTGTATATACGTATCGTGCTTGTTAAGATGAATAACTAAACAAGCTCCACCTGTGCTGAACTGGTTGACCATCTGATCGTGCTCCTCCCGAACCTTGTTAATAAAACATTGTTGTGGCAAAAACAATTATTAACAAATAGCATCACAGTGTAAGAGACAAGGAATCAAATTATATTTAAGGAAAGAAGTTTATTTTCCTTAAAGAGGTATGTTCACAATGTTTCAGCAGCTACCCTGAAACACAACAGACCTAAAATCACACTGAAAACAGACAGCCTTATTATACTGTTATCACCCCCCACTTCTTACAAGGTTCCTTCTCTGTAAATTTCCACTTAACCCCGTAAACCAAACCTAGCTGTTTTCAGAAAAAACAATGGTCCTTCTAACCCCCTGGGCTTTTATTATCTTCACATCTGTGAGGTCAACAACCCCTCTGTCTTTCCTGCACTAAAGAGTTCAAAGGCTCTTTCTGATCATTTGTTTTTACTGTGTGTTTGTGTGCCTTCACACCCGTGAGGTCAAAGGTCTTTATTTATGACTAACCCCTCTGTCTTTCCTGATTAAATTACCCGCACTAAAGACAAGGAAGGCTCTCTGTTTTACTGTGTGATGTCTTTGTTGCATTCCAGGTGACATATATATACATATTGAGAGAGAAACACAAATTAAATCAAAAGGAAAAATACAAAAAATATATAAAAACCCACACAATGTCTAAGAAAGTAAATAAGAAAGAGTAAAACATTAATTTTCCTACAACAACATTAAATTAACATTTAATTTTAAAACAAAAGTTCTTCTTTGGCCAGATTAGCCTACATTTTCTTAATAGCTTAAACACAGGCTTTAACTGCAATGTCACTGTTTCTGTCACTGCAACTTCCCAAACAGGCAAACACACACAAAAAATGAAATTTTGGTGTCTGCCTGATGAAAAAATGCATTAAAAACACACCTTCATATTTCAGAGAATGTAGTTAATATTTGCGTCATTAATGATTTAATCTCATTCACCCGCAATTAATCAGATTTATTTATTTTTTATTACCCGACCCGCGGATTATCCGCAGTGCCCGCAGATTTAACTGTGATCGCTGCATCACTACAGCTGACATTAAAAAAGGATCAGGCTTAGGAGAGCCAATACCAATCAGTTAAAAAAATGCTTGATCAGCTCGGAACATCCCTATATTCAAATATCATATTTTACATATTACAAAAACAGTTTCTGGAAAGAATATCTAGTACCATTAATGGCTAATTCTGAGAAACATTATTACTCCGGCAGTAGTTGGAAGATGTTCAATAACAAAACACCAATAAAGATGATATATCTTTGTGACCCTGGACCACAAAACCAGACACGAGGTTCAATTTTTTGAAATTGAGATTTTTACATAACTTGAAATCTGAATAAATAAGCGTACAAATATACCCCAGCGACTTAAGACTGCTTTTGTGCTCCAGGGTCACATATATAAAATGTGCATAACATGCATATTTTTTGGAGAATACTACAAATATTACATATAAACGTACATCTAACAAAATAAAACATAAATGAGTAACATTAATGAGTAAATACAGTGGTGTGAAAAAGTGTTGGCCCCCTTCATGATTTCTTATTTTTTTCATGTTTGTCACACTTTAATGTTTCAGATTTATTCACTTTATCTAACAGAGATGCTGAGGCAGTTCCATAAATCATACTCCCATAGTCTAATGTAGACCTTATAAGTGCACAGTATATTCTTTTTAGAGACTGTCTATCAGCTCCCCAATCTATTCCTGCCAAACACCTCAGTACATTTATTCCTCTTTTACATTTATCTACTATCTGTTGAATGTGTTTTGCAAATGTTATCTTTGAATCCAACCAAATACCTAAAAATCTAAATTCAGATACTTGCTCCAGTTTTTGCTCATACAATTTTAACTTAACAACTGGTGTTTTCTTCTTTTTTGAAAAACATATTATTTTAGTTTTTTCCACTGATATTCGAAATCCCCAATTACTTGCCCACATTTCAACTTCTTTAATAGCATTTTGCATGCTTTCTTCTACATACGACAAATTTCTACCTCTTTTCCATAAAGCACCATCGTCTGCATATAAAGACTTTCCAATCCCTGGTCCAACTGTATTAAAAATATCATTTACCATTATGTTGAACAATATAGGGCTGCACACACTACCTTGTGGAGTACCATTTTCAATTGCATATTTCTTTGAGTACGAAGACCCAATCCTTACTTGAATGGTTCTATCAATTAAAAAATCCTTAATCCAATTATACATTCTACCATTAATATTCATTTTATTCAGTTTAATTAAAAGTCCTTCCTTCCACATCATATCGTACGCTTTCTCTATGTCTAAAAACACACCAACTAATACTTCTTTATTAATCTGAGATTTTCTTATATCTGATTCTAGACTTAAAATTGCATCTGTTGTGTTTCTACCTTTTCTAAAACCACTCTGATGAGGACATAAAAGATTTTTTGATTCCAGGACATAATTCAATCTTGCCACTACCATACGTTCCATTAGTTTACAGAGGTTAGAAGTTAATGCAATCGGTCTGTAACTTGTAACTTGCGAATGATCTTTTCCTGGCTTTACAATTGGAATAATTATGCCATGTTTCCAAGAGGAAGGGAGTTGTCCTAATTTCCACACTCTATTAAAAAGATATAATAAAATATTCTTTGACTTATCTGATAGATACCTAATCATTTCATTACATATTTCGTCTTTACCAGGAGAAGTATTTCTAACTCCTACAAGTGCCTGATTTAATTCATACATGGTAAAAACTTCATCTACTGAGCTTTCATGCTCATCTCTTTGCTCTAAAATATTTGGATTTTCCTTCATTTTGTTTTCTCTATATAATCTCATTTCTTCTGATATATTTCTATTACTATGAACCTTAACAAAATTTTCAGCCAATACTTCTACTTTTCCAGAGTTAGATATGACTTGTTTTCCTTCACTAATTAAAACTGGAATTTCTCTGTTAGGTTGAATCCCTCCCATCTTTCTTATCATTCCCCACATTTCATTAATGTCTGTCTCTTTTCCAATTTCATCACAAAATTTCCTCCAATAATTCTTTTTTGCCATCCGAATTGTTTTCCTGACAATTGCTTGTGTTCTCTTATACTCAATAAAATCATTAAATGAATATGATTTTTTTACTTTCTTAAATACTCTGTTCCTTTTCTTTATAATTTCACTGCACTCTTCTGTCCACCATGGTACGACCTTCTTTCTCCTTTTCCCTGTGCTTTTCCCAATTACATCAGTTGCTGTTTTGTAAATAACATCACTTATATATTTATTTAATTCATCAACATCTTCTATCGATATATCTATTGTCAACATTCTAGTCTCACTTATTTCTTGGAATTTTTCCCAGTCAGCAGATTTAAGTTTCCATCTAGGATTTTCTTCCCTTTCAACTTGTTCCAAGTCTATTCCAATTTTACAGCTTATTGGGAAATGGTCACTACCTACTGTACTTTCTTCCATAACACTCCATACACACTTCCTTGCCAAACTTTGAGATGCTAGAGTCAAATCAATTGCTGAAATTCTTCCCTGTGCAACATCTACCCTTGTATTCCTACCATCATTTAAGCATATTAAATCTTTCCATTCCAACATCTCTTCTACTACATTTCCATTCTGATCATTATGTACACTTCCCCATAGCGTATTGTGAGCATTAAAATCCCCACACCATATCATTTTATGATTTCCTAATCCCCCAATACTCTCTAATGTTTCTCTACTTAACCTTTCACATGGGTTATAAAAATTTATCACCCATATACTTTGTGATTCGGCCCAAACTTCAACCACCAACGACTCATATTCCTTATTTACCTGCACTGTTCTAAATCCTATTCCTTCTTGTACAAAGGTAACAACTCCACCTCCATTTCCAACACCCCTATCTCTTCGTACTGCTACATATCCTTGTAAAACAAAGTTTAAATGCGTTTTCAGCCATGTTTCCTGTATACATATAATTTGCGGTCTGCTTTCTAAACTATCAACAAATTTTTTAAACTCCTGTCCATTAGCGATCAAACTTCTTGCATTCCACTGTAAAATTGTAAAAACCATTACAATCCACCACATGCTGCTTGAGAGTTTGTATTTTGCATCTTGATTCTCTCATTTATTTGCTCCACAGTTACTTCTTCTGTTTTCAGATGTTTTCCTGCTGCTCGGATTATAATTCTAATCTTTTCTGTTCTACTTTCTGTTTGTGCAGAGCAGTTTATTACTTCAGCCACAAAGGCAATGAATGATACTTTGTCTACTAGCATAGTATTCTCATTCACCTTGCTACAACTATGGCTTTCTTTTGTTCTAGTTGTAACCTTTTGAGTATTTTCTTTTGGTTCTACCACCTTAACCCTTTTTATTGCTTCAGCATATGTTAACCCTTCCGAAACCTTGACACTTTGAATTTTCATTGCTTCTTTTCTTACTTGACATCCACCATAGCCAGCACTGTGATCACCTCCACAATTGCAACATTTGGGTTTTACACCCTGTCCACATTTTCCATATTCATGTTCTCCACTACACCTCGCACAATGTTGTTTTCCCTTACAAACAGCTGCCACATGCCCGTACTTTTGACATTTATAGCATCTAAGCGGAGGAGGAACATACTGTCTAACAGCATAGCTTATAAACCCAAAGAATACTCTTTCTGGTAATCTTTCCTCATCAAACTGCACCATTACAGATAAGCTATCCAGCTTTTCTTTATCTCTAACATATTTCAGACGTTTGACCCCTACCACTTTTGCTCCTGATAAACTTCTCTTGATTGTGTCTTCTGATACATCTGTTGGGACCCCTGTTATTACTCCCTTCATCCATTTCTTCTCTTCCAACAGTGTACACGAAATTTTTTTCCCTGCTAATGTCTTTAAGCCTAGTACCTGTTTTTGTTGTCTGCTATCTTTACAAAAAAGTAGCAACTTTCCATTCCGTAACATTTTCGCATGTTCGATTTTCCCGATCTCTTCTTTGATCGCTTTAGTTATTTTCAGTGGGTTCAATGCATTCATATTATCGGACAAGAAATGTATCATTACCTTAAACTCTTCCTTTTTCCTTTTCTCCTGTTGTCTTTCCCTTTCACTTTCCGAACCAGAAAGTTGATTCCATTTTTTTTTCCTTTTCCGATTTTCTACTATGTTCCAATTTCCATTTTTACCTCCTTTCTCCCCGCCAATACATTCATCCTCTATGTCCAGCTCACTTCCTGATCCTACGTCACTTCCTTCCATCTCTGCTCCAGTCACACCCTAGTGTCACCAAGCGCCCTCGTCGTCTACTTCACTTTGTCAGGCAGTTCCTATTTAAGAGATTTCTTGATTGCGAACAGGTGTGGCAGTAATCAGGCCTGGGTGTGGCTCGAGAAATTGAACTCAGGTGTGATAAACCGCAGTTTTAAGAGGGGGGCAAACACTTCTTCACACAGGGTCATGTAGTTTTGGATTTTGTTTTCCCTTAATAATAAAAACCTTCATTTAAAAACTGCATGTTGTGTTTACTTGTGTTATCTTTGACTAATATTTAAATTTGTTTGATGATCTGAAACATTAAAGTGTGACAAACATGCAAAAAAATAAGAAATCAGGAAGGGGGCCAACACTTTTTCACACCACTGTACATGAATATATCATGAGGATTAATATAAGAAGCATAAATTATTTAAAAAAATAATAAATCATAAATTAATACATGGATATGAAAATCTCGAAAAATATAAGAACATTGATTATTTGGATACATCACTGATGGTCATAAAGCAAATAATAAGAGACACTTTCTATGAACTGGGTCTTTTTTTTTTTCTCAATAAAACTTATGTTAGATGATTGTGTAATTGATCAAACATAATAGTCTCTCCCTATAGAGACATGGGATTTGTGCCAATAATGTTTTAAAAATAATATTTGAAGATCAATGTACCTCATTTTTGGAAAGTTTCGACAACATATAATTTATGAAAATGCACCAAAATGACCAAACTTTTGTAAAGCAATTGTCTACTACATTTTTATGTCCTTTCACATGTCTCTTTTTAAAAAAAAATTTCTAATGAGTTGCTCACAAATGGACTGTTTTTACTTTTATTTCAGAGTTGATTGAAGAAAACGAGGAGAAAGAAGAATTGAGTGAATTTGAGGAGGAAAGTCATGTTAAAACTAGTGGCTTTCAAACCAAACAGAAAGATTTAAAGAAAAGAAGAGCCAAGAAATCTTTCACCTGCACTCGGTGTGGGAAGAGTTTGACAAACAAACGTCATCTTGAGCTTCATATGAGAGTTCATACTGGAGGGAAGCTGTATGCATGTGATCAATGCGGCAACACATTTTTGTGGGCTTCAGACCTGAAGAAACACCTGAACTTTCATATAAAAGAGAAGCCACATTCATGTCATTTGTGTGGGAAGAGTTTTTCATGTTTACAACATTTAAAAGAACATCAGAAAATACATACTAGTGTGAGAGAGTACATGTGCTTTGAGTGTGAAAAGACTTTTACTTCAGCAAAGTGTTTAAAACAGCACCAGAGGATCCACACTGGAGAGAAACCATACAAGTGTTCACACTGTGACAAGAGATTCAATCGGTCAGGACATGTGAAAAGACATGAGAAGATTCACACTGGAGAGAAACCGTACACATGTGATCGGTGCGGGAAGAGTTTCACACTAAAAGGACACCTCACTGCACATACGAGAGTTCATACTGGAGAGAAACCATTCACTTGTGATCAATGTGGAAAGTGTTTCGCGCAATCAGCAAAACTTAGGGAGCACGTGAATATCCACACTGGAGAGAAACTGTACCCATGTGATCAATGTGGCAAAACATTTTTGTGGGCGTCAGTCCTGAAGAAACACCTGAACGTTCATACAAAGGAGAAGCCACATACATGTACTTTGTGTGGAAAGAGTTTTTCACTTCTACATCATTTAAAAGAGCATCAGAAAATACATACTGGTGTGAGAGAGTACATGTGCTTTGAGTGTGAAAAAACATTTACTTCGGCATACTGTTTAAAACTGCACGAGAGGATTCACACCGGAGAAAAACCGTACAAGTGTTCACACTGTGACAAGAGATTCAATCAGTCAGGAATCCTGAAAGCACATGAGAGGATCCACACTGGAGAGAAACCGTATCACTGCACTGCATGTGGGAAGTGTTTCAGTCATTCATCTGCTCTACAC
>NW_015642873.1:422100-431013 GCF_001515625.1 Sinocyclocheilus rhinocerous | reverse complement strand
TTTAGGCTTTCTGACCCCAAGACTCAACTAATCTCTGCGATTCTCCAGCTGTGATCCTTGAAGAGTCTTCGGCCACTCAAAGTCTGCGTTAGGGCGATATAGACACGTCCTCTTCCAGGCAGATTTGTAACATCTTTAGTTGATTGGAACTTAATTATTGCCCTGATGGTGGAAGTCTTTAGCATATTTCTTACAGCCACTTTCTATTTTGTGAAGCTCGACAATCTTGTTCTGTACATCAGAACTATATTCTTGGGTTTTACTCATTGCGATAGATGATTAAGGGAATTTGGTTGGAGTTCCTCATATTTATAATCCTGTAGGACAGGAAGTCATGGCTGGACAATTTCATGATCTTGAGATTTTCCCCCCACTTTCAATTGTTTTACTTCAATGATAGGTTAGAATTTTGTGAATTTTTTTTGAATGAAATATCAAAAGGATAACCAATGCAGATTTATTTCCACAGCTGCCTTTGCTCATATTTAGGTTACTAAGGGTGCCAATATTAGTGAAGGGCACTGTAACTAGTAGTGCCTCTTACAGTATTACCAACACAAGGAAGGAACTTTATTTTACAGTCATGTCCTACGTCTCATAAGCTTGTACTACTAATAATTATTATAATAACTGGGTATAATAACAACTAGGAACTAACTCTGAATCTACACTAACCTTATCCCACGTAGTTACCTTATACTACCCAGTATTTTCTTAGTTAAGTACACACATTGTAAAAAGTGCAACCAAAATTTTATTAGCAAAAATATTAACTGAATACCAATGAATACTATGAATGGATGAAGACATAAAAAGTGCACAAGATGCAAGTGATTGTGTTGGATGTTGAGTTATCTTATGAAAAGAAACGGTTGTTTTTCTTAAACTAATAAAAAGAACTTTGAGGCAAACAAGTGAAAAATAAATTTTATTAACTGGTATCAGCTATATAATATCTAATGTAAATTAGAAAATCATATACCAATAATAAACAATGCCAAGGTATATGGAAAGAGGTTTAAGACACATTTGCCTTCTACATGGTCAAGTGAGCAGTGTAGTTAGGGTAAGCAGTCCTTTTAGGCTTTTAAACAACCTATCGTACAGATTGAAACCAGTGTGTATGTTAAGCGTACACAGAGTGACTCAGTGAAGGGTCGGATGATGTGCCATGAAATCAACATCACAAAATTCTACAAAGCAATGTCAAGGTGTCAGTCTGTGAACTGAAGCCCTAAACACACACATAAAGGCTTGAGCAAAGATGCACTGCTGTATCCAAAACCTTCCACGAGAACTTCTCTACCTTATTTTTGATCAGGTACACACCGGGCTCCATTAATAACGGCATTTTGACACAAAGAAAGGAAAACCCTCTCTATTACTGTACATTTACTATTTGAAAGGTAGAATTCAGTATATTTTCTAGGAAATGAACCCACAAATGGCTTTAACCATAGCCACCTTTTAAAGGTCCCATATTTTACACCTTACTGGAGTTTTATTTTAGGTTTTGATGTCCTTAAGAATATATATATTTGAGGTATAAGTACCAAAAACCATCTCAATATATTTTTACAGCTCCTTTCTCAGGAGCTCTGCTGAGAACAGGTCGATTTTGGCCTGTCTAATTAATATTCATGAGCCTCTCTTCTGATTGGCCAGTTGTTTTCTGAGTGACGCACGGCCAGGCCAACCACAGGTAACTAGGGTCAGCCGACGTCACAGCGCTAGCTGGAGGCAGCAAAACAAAACGGAAACTGGAGGCGACCCATTCAAACCAGCGCAGATTCGGCTACATAAGGAGCTTAAAATATCATCTTGTTGTGATGTTTGGTGCCAGAATCGACGTAATACAGCCTCAAATTAGACATTTGATCGCATATCTGCTGCCACTGCCAGACAAAAAACCGACGACAGCTGTGGTGAAACGCGATAAAACGAGCGGACTGGACAGAAACGATCGTCAAAAATGCTGGCTTTTGCAGCGCACACTTCTTATCTGAAAAGGTTCAATAAAGTATTGTCTTTTGTTGTTATGGGCGCGTCTACAGATTTCTTGCCATGTTTCTTGCATCTCACGACTATATTGTGTATGAAGATCATGAAAAAAGCCAGGAAATTTCAGTTTTGACAATATGGGCCCTTTAAAACATCCTTCAAACAATGGACTAAATATCAACTATACAAAAATATTCGAAAATGTCTTCTGTTTTTGAGACCTTTTATGAATTTGTTCTGGGAGTTACTCACCACCCTGATTATGGCGTCTACTACACATTATGAGAACTTATGAGCTACAGAACACATAATATTACACGCGGTGTCTTCAAGCGCAGACAAAAACAGAGGACAGTATTGAAATCGAAATAAAAACAAAATATGTATTCAAGCCAACAAACTACTAACGGTCATACATTTTATTAGATTTGAATAAGCATTTATTTGATATATATATATTAACATTCTTTACGGTCTTGAATAAGGAAAGTGTGAATTGAGCAAGGAAAACAAATTGCTTCGGATTGTTTTATTGCTCCGAAAGGGAAGCATTCACATGGAATATTAGTGCAACATGCCAAAAAAAGGTTTTATGTATTCCATATTTCACTAGAAAATTTCCATAATGTTTTGAAGGTTCTATTTGATTTAATTCCATGTTGCTTTTCCCTTGCCTGCCAAATTACAAGTTTACAATTCCCTGATATTTAAAGCGTTTTAATATTCAGTTACCGATGCCATTATTAAAATGAGTCGCTCGCCACCTGCCATGATTCTTTGATTCCATGTCAAATAACCGAGTTATCATTTTCATTTTGATTAGAGACGCTGCATCTATTGTGCCCTACACAGACTTTGTGGTGACATTCATATGCCTTCATAACTCTTAAATACAATCTTTCTGAAATGACTTGCACGCACCATTACATGCAATGCTATACTGTATATGTCATGCACACTACGTCTCTGATCCGGCCAAGGAGGTTAAAATGTTTTCAAGCATCTAAACCATAGAGACTCATTTCTCACATAACAGCAAGTGAAGTTTTTGCGCTGCACAATCTCCCTTGAATACAGCCACAGATAGTAAACAAACAGCCAGTCATTCTCCCTAGACTGCTGAGGTCTCAGAAGAACAGAAACATGGCTTGACCTCATTTACAATGGCTGGGCAAGACATTAAGGCATCTAAAACATCCACTAATTCATAAGCACTACTAATTGTATGAAATAAAATGGAAGGCCAACAGGGACATAATGTTTTAACTGCAAATACCAAATGAGTGGGACTATTGCATAACATCTGCATAAGATGATTTACTCTGCTTTGGTCCACAATGCAAAACAGTACAATAATAAAGTTCTTGACATCAGATTCAGCTTGTTTTCATTTTATAAAATATAATGCCAGAGAGCAAGTGACCCCTGAAAACGTTTAAAACGGCAATAAATAAAATCCCAATTAACAAAAACAAAATCCTTGAGTCTAAACTATTACTGTAACAAAGCAATCAACTCAATCAAGTTTTACAGTTTTCACTATAATATTCCCAACATAATAGTCGATGTATCCCCAAAGGCATCTGAGTGGTGTGGAGGTCATGTCAACAGGAGAATTATTCCACTGTAAAGAACATCTAAACACACTCTTTAGAAACTAAAAGTCTGACTGAGTAAGAAAAATGGGCGTCTTTAACATGAGAACCTTATAAATGGAGTTTGAGGATTCAATAGACTGAGATGATCACATTCAGATCAGAATCACCAATCCCAAAACTCTCTGAAAAGAAGAGGTGAAAAAGCAGAGAAAGTCAGACCCTCATTACTGAGAACCGCACAGACTTCAGAAGCTCGGTCTGATCTCTGGACTGACTTTGACCTACAGTGGGTTTGTGCTGCGCTTGAATCTCATTGGTTGACAGGATCCTCCAGCAGTCCATACTTGCCTTCAAGTACCTGAACTGTAGCAGAGAGAGCACTGCAAGACAAGACAAGAGACAGGCCCATATTTGATTTGAAGTAGGGATGTACCAAGATGGTTGACTAAATGACTAGTAGACTAGTGAGGTCAACTGATCAGTACTGGATCAAAGAAAATATGTCAAAATATGGTGTGTAACAGATTTATGTAAAATTGAAACAATTATTCAGACCTGTATATATTAAAAGAATAAGTGATCATACTAAATTAACTCATTTGTAAGTCCCTTTGGATAAAAGCGTCTGCAAAATGACTAAATGTTATTATATTTTAAATGATTAAAAACGTCTGAAAACTGACAAATGGATAATACCTCGTGGTTTGAAGGATAGTGGTAAAGATAAAGGGGCCGCACTGTGATCCTTAACCCTTAAATGCATGAATGTTTCGCCAATCATTATTACATATATTCGGGTCTTTAGCGACCCGGACCTATATATCCAGCACGGATGGATCTCTAACTGATGCAATAGCAAAAAACTCTTGATATTTTAAGAACAATTACAGAAGAATAAAATAAAGCATATTTCGTTACCTTTTGAAACTTAAAAGGGTTCAATTTGAGCAGATGATTTAACCATCGCTGTCATCGTCAGAGCGCACTTCCACTGTACATCCAGCATCTGCCTCATATTCACCGGAGAAATGACAAACAACAAGCGCTACTCTACACTGCTCAAAACTCACGTTTGAATCGTCAGTGGCAAATTCTTTAACCCTTAAATGCATGAATGTTTCGCCAATCATTATTACATATATTCGGGTCTTTAGCGACCCGGACCTATATATCCAGCACGGATGGATCTCTAACTGCTGCAATAGCAAAAAACTTTCTTGATATTTTAAGAACAATTACAGAAGAATAAAATAAAGCATATTTCGTTACCTTTTGAAACTTAAAAGGGTTCAATTTGAGCAGATGATTTAACCATCGCTGTCATCGTCAGAGCGCACTTCCACTGTACATTCAGCATCTGCCTCATATTCACGATCTCAACCTATTCTCAAAACTATCATTTTCAATTACTTCATATATTTTGATCACTGGCAGCTTATTCACCACATCCAGCATCAAATGGCAGTGACATTTATATTTCATTGCGTATAGTAATTGCTCTGCAGTAAAGCCATTCAAACCATGATGATATTCGTTTGTTTTATGCCTGCGGTAATTATGAGTGAAACGTCACGTTATCATTGTGTATCAAACAGTGCCACCTTGAGGAAAAAAGATGCATTGCACATTGAGTCATCAGATATGTAAATATAGTCGCACAGGAAAAATACTTACACATTTACATACCTTGGGTCTCTAGTGACCCTATACACTTTGTACAAAATTAATCAGAAAACAGGCACTCTTTTATATTTTACAATTTTTTTCTTGTTCTATTGTTTATAATTAATAGATTGAGGAATACTAAGAAAGTTGATTTCTAACTTCCCGGGTCGCTAAAGACCCGTGGAATGCATTTAAGAGTTAATTGAATCTTTTAATGTCATCTAATGATTATTTTTCTAAATATGACCGACAAGATTTTTTGGTACGTAAAATATCGTTACATTGATATTCTAGTGGGTGTCTTATGTAAATCATGGGGAAAATGTAGCATATCATTTTTTTTCTCTCAGAAAAAAAAGAAAAGAACCCGAACAGGACATATTCTAAAGTGCGGAAAAAAAATTTATGCTGTATTAAACCTTTATTCATCATATGACCCCTTTAATTGAATCTTTTAATGTCATCTAATGATTCTTGTTCTAAATATGACTGACAAGATTTTTTGGTACGTAAAATATCGTTACATTGATATTCTAGTGGGTGTCTTATGTAAATCATGGGGAAAATGTAACATATCATTTTTTTTCTCTGACCTGAACAGGACATATTCTAATGTGCGGAAAAAAATTCATGCTGTATTAAACCGTTATTTTATTATTGCTTGAAACCCCCTTTTTGTTATTGAACTAATTATATATATATATATATATACATACACATACACACACACACGCACTAACACGCCGCTTTTACAAGCTATTGAAAAGCGAGGAAAAGAGGGAACGCCCCCGTCCCCACGGTGATACCAGTATTATCGGTGTTGTCACACGTCGATTAACCGGTGGGAAAATTTCCTCACAGTCACAACCCTAACACACACACACCATTTTGACAACATTTAGAATAAATAATGCAAAGCACTTTTATGAATGTGTATGTATGAATGTTAATATGGTTGCGAATTGCTCACCATCCCGGTCTGATTATACGGTATCTGCTGCACACAGACAGATCCACTACAGTTGAACCCAAACGACTTTTATCTCCAATCGGGCCACCGTCCACCACAACAGCCAGACTGGGCCACAAATCCTCAAACTCCTGCAGAAAACCACCAACACGTCAAACACACACTGTGGCCCATTTAGAAATAACTGAGTTCTGTACTTACGTTAGCAGCAACTGAGCTGGTTTGTGCGCTGACGTTAGCACTGGTGAGAGCAAGCGGCTCGCCGCACATCTGACAGAGACGCCTCATGAACGGATGGTCTGGAACACGAACCCCTATGAGCTACAGCAAACAAAACATTAAATGACACAGTACTGTCCTCTGTTGTTGTCTTTCTTCTGAGATCTACACACATAAAAAGAAGTGTGCTTCATTGTATTAAATGTGCACTTGTAGTGTACTTCAGATTTTAAAAGTACATACCATTTTCTTAACACACTTAAGTACACTTTGTGCATAATGTAATAATGTCAAATGGAAAGGTTTAAGGTACATTTCAAATCAATATTTTAATAATCTTTTGTTGTGCTTTAATGAAGTACACTTATTTTGATGTGTTGAACAACATACTAAAGCACATGAAAAGTACTTGATTATAATTTGTAATTTTGTGTATTTGACATTTAAAGGTAATATTTTAAATGCACCAACCAGACAGCTTCATTACAAAAATGTGAAATTACAAATATATTTAAATACATGACAAGTTTCAATAGAAATGTCATTAAAGTATATTTTAGTTTATCATAAATGCTTGTCAGTACATTCAGCAGTGACACTTTAACCATATTACAAAGATAAATAATTATACAATTACATATGAAAATGTACTTAAGTTCTAATTAAGTGGGTCAAAAAGTTCAACTAATTGCATTTAATATAAATTTAAACTTTACTAATTGTAAATAACATGCAATTATATGTTCAAATACATTCCATTCAGCTCTCACCTAAAGTATATTACTTTCTTAAGAAGTGCTCTTTAAAGTATGCTCAAGTATTCTCTTTCACAAGGGGTATATATTCAAGCAAACAGAGAATAGCGAAAGCAAACCTTGGTAAAAGGATTGAGGTCTCCGTTCAGTGTGGAGGATCTTTCCAGAACTAGTGTAACAGGTCCAGGCAGCAGATCTCGGAGAAGCTCCTCCTTCACAGACACCTTACAGAATCTGAAAGCATTCAGAACCGCCTTGCAACAAATACTGTACTGTCACTCTATCACCATGATACTTTGATATATATTCCATAAGTGCATATGAAGTCACTTAAAATATTTGTTGCAGTCAAATCACCACAGTGCAATGTCAATGTCACTACTATTAAAAAAAAAAAATGAGATGGTACAATTTTCTAATATTTTTGAAAGTCTCTTGATCAAAAATACAGTAGAAAGTATATTGTAAATACAGTAAATAACTATAAAACTACAGCTTTATTGTGAAATATTAATGCAATTTAAAAGAACTGTTTTCTATGCTAAAATGTAATTTATTTCTGTGATCAAAGCCTAATTTTCAGCATCATTCCTCCAGTCTTCAGTGTCACATGATCTTCAGAAATCATTCTAATATGCTGATTTGCTGCTCAAGAAACATTTCTGATTATTATCAATGTTGAAAAAAAGTTGTGCTGCCAAAAATTGTGGAAACTGAGACATTTTCAGGATTCTTTGATGTAGAATGTTCAAAAGAACTTTTGTATCATTATAAAATATCTGCAATTGCAGTTTTTAATAATTTAATGCCTTATTACAGAATAAAAGAAAGAAAAAAACAATAACAAAACATCTTACTGACCCCGAACCTCTCAACAGCAGTGTTGTTTCAGTAAACTGATCTGAGAACTGTGAACTAACCTGTATATGTCCTGTATTTCTCCGACACAGATGGCTAGAGGTTTGTCTCCATTCCTTCCTTTGATATCATAAACTCTCCTGACGGCCACAGAGTTTTGAGCCACACAGGCCAGACCGTAGATGGTGTCAGTGGGAACGGCCACGACCTGCCCCGCTTTCAGAGCCTTGACTGTGGTGCTCAGGAGCTCTGTCCACTCTGTGCTCACGACAAACAACAAATACACCAGATGATTATAAACTACAGGCACATCCCAAGGGCTGATCCTTCACAATACTGACTTCAATTTTCCTTCTTACTGATATATTAGGGCCTATACATTAAAAGGTTTTTATTTTGTAAACGTCTTGTATTTTCAGATCCATCAACACTACATTATGAAGATCACATTTTTTTAAACCCTTGTGCGTCAATTAAAAAAAGTTACATATAGGTCCATAGTGGACAAAAATGTCCATGTCAAAAAACGGTCATAAAAATGTGAAGCTTGGGCCTAAACAAGTAGTGTTCCAAATTTGAGGTTGGTATCTCAAAAAATGAGCTTTCAGTAAGATTTTGTTTGGGCGCACGCAGTACCACATTTTCCCCAATAGATGCCAGCAAAACTCCGCTGGTGCACACAGTGGTTGGATTTGTGATTTGCAGTCGAGTTTTTCTTTCTCAAATATTACAAGAACACACACGCACAATTTTTTTTATGACACGCATACAAACCACACTGACATCCATACCAACACACCCACACAATTATAGCTGCATTATTTATCCAATTGGCTCTATAATATGC